>NC_037676.1:100262952-100457330 GCF_003255815.1 Theropithecus gelada
TTTTTTTTTTTTTTTTTTTTTGAGACGGAGTCTCGCTCTGTCGCCCAGCCTGGAGTGCAGTGGCCGGATCTCAGCTCACTGCAAGCTCCGCCTCCTGGGTTTACGCCATTCTCCTGCCTCAGCCTCCCGAGTAGCTGGGACTACAGGCGCTCGCCATCTCGCCCGGCTAGTTTTTTGTATTTTTTAGTAGAGACGGGGTTTCACCGTGTTAGCCAGGATGGTCTCGATCTCCTGACCTCGTGATCCGACCGTCTCGGCCTCCCAAAGTGCTGGGATTACAGGCTTGAGCCACCGCGCCCGGCCGAGGTGGGGTTCTTAAACTTCATTGTGCATCAAAAGCTCCTGGAAGGCTTGTTAGAACACAGATTACTGGGCCCTGTGCACAAAGTGTCTGATTCAGTAGGTCTGGGTTGGGGCCTGATAAGTGGTATTCCTGGAGATCTCAGTTTGAGAACTATTACTGTAGAGAAACCTACAAGGCTGGGTGGGAATGGGCAGGAGGAAAAGATACTAGCAGGAGATGCTGTGGGACACGAGCCAGAAAGACAATACAAGATGAGTAACATCTGCAGAAAATTGCAGCTGCAGAGTATAAACTAACTGTAATCTGGGTCCAACCCTTCTGAAACTTTAAAAATAAGCTGCTAGCATTGTCCAACCTTATAAGGAATTGGCAAAAGGTGGGCTTCAAGCCTACATGGGAGCCAGCCTCTTACAGCACAGCGGTTAGCAATACACATCTTTTTTTTTTTCTTTGAGACGGAGTCTCGCTCTGTCACCCAGGCTGGAGTGCAATGGCCGGATCTCAGCTCACTGCAAGCTCCGCCTCCTGGGTTTACGCCATTCTCCTGCCTCCAGGCGCCCGCCACCTTGCCCGGCTAGGTTTTTTTTTTTGTATTTTTAGTAGAGATGGGGTTTCACCGTGTTAGCCAGGATGGTCTCGATCTCCTGACCTCGTGATCTGCCTGTCTCGGCCTCCCAAAGTGCTGGGATTACAGGCTTGAGCCACCGTGCCCAGCCAGCAATACACATCTAAAGAACTAAGTGGCTGGCATGTGTCTTTATCATCAGAATTGATTATACAAATGAAGGTTGATGCATTGAGCCTATCAAATTGTTTTAAATATAGCAAAGGTTTTCTTTTTTAAACCCTGTGAAGTAAAACCGCCTCTGTTTCAGTGCTCAGCTGCAGTGCATCGTGGGCAGCACAATGACAGTTGGAAACGTGGACCCCATGGAGGGACTGTCATGGCTGCCCTCAGCACAGACCTGCTGTTCCCTATCAAATTCATCATCTGTGCCTATGCTCTGTTTAATATAGAAACGAACCTCTCTCTTATCAATCATTTTTTATAAACTATATCAAGTAAAATTCTTCATTCCTATCTTGTGATTAACACTGGGAGAATCCAAAAAGCACAGCATCTGACCTCCAATAAGCTATAAAGTTAAAAGCTTTTCTAGGCAATGAATATACAACCTGATTTTTTTCTCCTTCAGATCCTCTCTCTCCCCTTCTTTCTCCCTTTCCTTTGTGTGAAACTCTTTATTTATCCCTTTTCTTTTCTATAAACTTCCTTGATCTTTCCCTTTCCAGTCCTCCCACTTCTTCATTCCCTTCATTCCCAGGATGTTCTCTCTTCAGCTTGCCCATGCGTTTTGTACCTGCAACTCATGTGTGTGTTGGGGAGTAGAGGTGAAGATTATCCCTTCCATGAGTGACAGTCACCTTTCTTTTCTTTGCTAGCTGGTGCTTTTAGGAGACAAGGTGTACAACCTTACCCCTAAGGAGCCAGTCCTGTCTCTCGTCTCTCTAACTAATGATAATAATGATAACAATAGTAGTGATGATGGCTGGGTGCAGTGGCTCATGCCTGTAATCCTGCCAGTTGGGGAGGCCGGGTTGGGTGGATCACCTGAGGTCAGGAGTTCGAGACCAGCCTAGCCAACATGGTGAAACCTGTATCTACTAAAAATAGAAAAAATTAGCCAGGCGTGGTGATGGGCACCTGTAATCCCAGTTATTCAGGAGGCCGAGGCAGGAAAATTACTTGAATCTGGGAGGTGGAGGTTGCAGTGAGCTGATATCACACCACTGCGCTCTAGCCTGGGCAACAAGAGTGAAACTCTGTCTCAAAAAAAAAAAAAAAAAAAAAAAATTGTAGTGATGACAAGCCACCATATGCCAGGCACTGTGGTAAGCAGCTCACACTTCACTCTGCATGTACTATTATCCCTTAAATGTCTCATACAAGGTCATTCAACTACTGAGCAGCCAGAGGTAGAATTCAAGAAGCAAACTTGCTGTTTTCTCTACTTAAACTCTTGTCACCCAGGCTGCAGGGCGGTGGTGCGATCATGGCTCACTGCAGCCTCGACTTCCGGGCCCAGGTGATCCTCCTACCTCAACTTCCCAAGTAGCTGGAATTACAAGCATGCACCACCATACCCAGCATTTTTTTTTTTGTATTTTTGAGAAAGACAGGGTTTCACCATGTTGCCCAGGCTTGTCTCAAACTCCTGAGCTCAAGTGATCCTCCTGCTGTGGCCTTCCAAAGTGTTAGGATTATAGGCATGAACCACCACACCCCGCCTACTTGAACTCTTTTCTCTAACCCCACCCTCCCTGTTTTATCCAACTGAATTGGTCTCATCTTTCAGGTCTCAGCAGAAGCGCTTCTAATCTTCTAGGTTAGGATTAAATACTCCAACTATTGCATTCTCATGGAGTGCTGTATGTCCCCAAAACTGCACTTAGCCTGTACAGCAATTGCCTGCTTAATTGTCTATGTGGTTTGTCATTGTACCAGCATGGCCGAGCAAGGTGCCTGGAACACAGCAGGTATTCCATAAATGCCTGTAGGAAAAGTCAATTAACTGACTCTTCCTCAATAAATATATATATTCTAGAAATTTGAGTTGTATATTAGTTTCCTAGGGCTGCTATAACAATATACTGCAAACCGGGTGGTTAAACAACAGAAATATATTGTTCACAGTTCTGGAGCTAGAAGTCTGAGCTCAAGGTGTCGGCTGTGTTGGTTTCTTCTGAGCCCTCTCTCCGTGGCTTGTAGGTGGCCGTCTTCTCCCTGTGTCTCCATGTGGCCTTTTCCTCTGTACCTGTGAGTGTCCAGACTTCCTCTTCTTATAAGGACATAAGTCACATTGAATGAGGCCTGCCCTAATCACCTCATTTTCACTTAATCACGTCTTTAAAGACCCTAACTCCAAATCCGGTTACATCTTGAAGGCCTGGGGGTGAGGACTTCACCATCTGAATCAGGGGCAGGGAGAAGGACAGAAGTCAGCCCATGACAAGCTGCTTTGCTTTTCACTTTCCCGGTTTGTGGAGGACAGTGTGTCATCTTTCAACATGTTTCTAAATAGCCTCTTTTTCCTTTCTGATTCACTTGATGTTCCCACTTCAGGGTGACATGACAAATGCTGGGGAAGCATGTTCAAAGACTTGAGCAGTGTGTCACTTATTACTTTACCGTCGCATATTTCAGAGTCGTTAAAGCAGCTCCAGCAAGCGCAGTGGGCTGTGTAGCCGGAATCCTAGGGCTGCAGATAGGACACGAGTGCACTCTAACCAGGGTGTGAAACCAAGTCCAAGTAAGATTTTTCAAAAGCCAAGAATTAGCATGACTAGCTCAGTCCTGTTTCAGTATATCCAGGGGAGGCTGATTTATAGGGAAAGATGAAAGGAGGACAATGTGTATATTATTTTGGCTGCTCAGAAGGCCGTGGGGCTGGACAGGGGGAAGGAGGAAGTTATTATAAGCCTACAGCCAGCCAATTAGTAAGAACATCAAAGAGGAAGCTGGATGGCCAGATGGACCAAGAGCTGGGGCACAGGCAGGCTCTTCGGGAGAAACAAGATCAATAGATGCTTCGGACAACCTGAGTTCAGAGCCGGGAGAGGCCTTTGGAAAGGCATGATGGATTATGTGCACTGTGGGTCATTGCGCCATGAGAAGTCCCGGGCGGATGAGCCCCAGAGGCCCTTAAAGTCAGAGTGGACCGTTAAGTAAACTGCGGAGGAATTTCTTCTAGGAGGGCTCAGACTTGGCAAAGGCTGGGAAGGGCTGCTTTCCATCTCCAGCTCTTAATTCCCAAGCCCTGACACTGGGGCTTGCTTGTTCCAGCCTACTCGATCCATTTATTGAATAAAGATATACTGAGAACTGGCCGGGCATGGTCAGCCTGCAATCCCAGCACTTTGGGAGGCCAAGGAGGGCGGATCATGAGGTTAGGAGATCGAGACTGTCCTGGCTAACACAGTGAAACCCCGTCTCTACTAAAAATACAAAAAATTGGCCAGGCGTGGTGATGGGTGCCTGTAGTCCCAGCTACTCGGGAGGCTGAGGCAGGAGAATGGTGTGAACCCGGGAGGTGGAGCTTGCAGTGAGTGGAGATCGCGCCACTGCACTCCAGCCTGGACTGCAGAGCAAGACTTGGTCTAAAATATACATATATATACACACACACACACACACACACACATACACACACACACTGAGAACCCCCTTATTCCAAGGTCTGTGCTAGGCCCAGTAAAAATGAGGAATCCTTACATCTTTGGGACTTGGTGGGGTCACAGGGGAAGCGTCCTCCTCTCCTAGGTACCTTTCATCCATTTGCACCCAGATGTGGCCTGTCCCATGTGATTGTCCCACTACTGGTTGAAGCAGGCCTTTCTACTCTCCTCTTCCAGTTAAAGCTGAATTTGTCTCCAAAGTGAAGAAGAATAGGAAAACCATCAATTTTATGGAGCTTTTTAACTATACCAAAATGGTTTCATTCTGATACACTTTTTTTTTTTTTTTTTTTTTTTTTGAGATAGAGTCTTTCTCTGTTGCCCAGGCTGGAGTGGAGTGCAGTGGCCTGTTCTGGGTTCACTGTAACCTCTGACTCTTGGGTTCCAGCAATTCTCCTGCCTCAGCCTGCTGAATAGCTGGGATTACAGGCACGCCCCACCACACTAGGCTAATTTTTTAATGTTTAGTAGAGATGGGGTTTTGCCATGTTGGCCAGGCTGGTCTTGAACTCCTGACCTGAGGGGATCCACCCACCTTGACCTCCCAAAGTGCTGAGATTATAGGCGTGAGCCACCGTGCCCAGCCCTGATATACTATTTTGTTTCGTTATTTGCCTGGGTTTTATTGATTCATCCGCTCAACAAATATGTATTGAGAAGCTACAGTGTGCAAGGTATTGCTTTGGGTGCCAAGGATACTGCAGGGTCAGGCCAGGGTCACATCTGGCTCACCACCAGTCAGGCTTTAGGGTTTGGTACAAATTCCACGGCCTCAGGCACCATGGGTGCATAGGATCAGCAAGATAAGTCCTTAAAGAGATGGGAAACTCTTCTGTAGAGGGGATATATTTGACAACAAATATATATATTTGACAACAAAATATATCATCCCCTTCTGTAGAGGGGATATATTTGACAACAAATTAAATATCTTTAAAATCCATTTGTGCATTCAAGTTTTTCATTTCTTCTTAAGTCTATTTTGGTCATTGATAGCTTTCTGAAAAATTGTCTCATTTGTCTACATTTTCAAATCTGTTGTTATAAATTACAGCTCATAATACTGAGCTATGTTTTAATAGGGAACATGTATTTTATAAATACATGTTTATAAAAATAGAGTCCCACTATGTTGCCCAGGCTGGTCTGGAACTCCTGGGCTCAAGCAATCCTCCTGCCTCAGCCTCCCAAAGTGCTGGGATTACAGATGTGAGCCACTGTGCCTGTCCAGGGGACACGTTTTTTTTTAACAAAAAGTGCCCAATGCTAGGCTGAGTGTGGTGGCTCACACCTGTAATCCCAGCACTTTGGGAGGCTGAGGCAGGCAGATCACTTGAGGTCAGGAGTCTGAGACCAGTCTGGCCAACATGGTGAAACCCTGTCTTTACTAAAAATACAAAAAATTAGCTGGGTGTGGTGGCGGGCACCTGTAATCCCAGCTACTTGGGAGGCCGAGGCAGGAGAATCACTTGAACCCAGGAGGTGGAGGTTGCAGTGAGTGGAGATTGCACCATTGCATTCCAGCCCAGGCAACAAGAATGAAACTCCGTCTCGAAAGAAAAAGAAAGAAAGAAAGAGAGAGAGAGAGGGAGGGAGGGAGGGAGGGAGGAAGGAAGGAAGGAAGGAAGGAAGGAAGGAAGGAAGGAAGGAAGGNGGAGGGAGGGAGGAAGGAAGGAAGGAAGGAAGGAAGGAAGGAAGGAAGGAAGGAAGGAAGGAAGGAAGGAAGGAAGGAAAAGAAAAAGAAAAAAAGCAAAAAGTGTCCACTGTTTTATTCTCATAGATCACAAAGTTCTTAGCAAAAATTCTAAAGAAACACTGAGACCTGGGGGATGGGTGTGTGTTGCCAGGAGAGAAGTCTCTTTTGCCTCTTGGGTTTCTCTGATAATACCTGGCTTTTGTAGAAGAGCTTCACAGTTTTTCAAAGCACCCATCCCTGGCCTTACCTCTCCCATCTCCCTTGTCTGTCTGATGCCTCCAACTTCTCAGAATTGCCAGGGCCAGGGCACTGCTGGACCCATGGTGTGGGTCTACATTGCAGTAAAAGGCTCGTTACCCACTCCCCTCAACACAGGAGTCTCCTGTTTTTAGGCAACTTAAGAAAGCAGTCTTGTCCGTGGAGGAATGCCCAGCCTTCTTGGTGCAGATGCTGGGTTTGGGGACCCAGCTGTTTGCAGGAGTTGTCTAGGGATGTCAGCTGCCCAGTACCTAGGGACTGTGAGACTCCTGGGATGTTAGAGTCCCCACGCTAGCAGGGGGAAGACACTGGCCCCAAGAGAAGTTGAGTTTAGGGTGGCCAGTCCTGCTGGGAGAAAGGAGAGCCTCAGATGCCAGCAAGCTTGTTGCCAGCCATTTTCTGACAACCCTGCTTATTGCACCATGTACGGTAATCAACATAGACTTCCATCTGCTCTGAGGGGTGCGGGTGGTGCTCCATGGAACACACACATGCACACCTTCACCCACCCTTTCCTGTACCTTTGGAATTTGTGGCATAGGAACACTATATCTATTGCCCTTGGGTGTGGTTATAGTGCCACAAGCTTCTCTGTGCAGTACCTGAATGACAGGATCATATTTTGTGTCAGTTCCACGTGAAAGGGCTCTTCCTTACAGACATTGGAAGGGTACCAGTAGAATCTAAGTCCTAGGAAGGCAAGGATTTTTTGTTTGTTTGTTTGTTTGTTTGTTTGCTTTTTTGTCTGGCACATGATAGATGCTCAGCAAATATTTTCTGGATGGGTGAACAAATGGAAACTGGAATGAAATGGAGATGCCTAGGTGGGTGGCAGGAAGGACTCTGCCTCTCCTGATCTTTGCCCTGTAGATGCCAAATATTCTAGGCAGGAACTGGGAAGTTGGCAGATGCAGTTCTAGAGAGAGTCAGTGGAGCAAAGATTGGAAAAACATCCAGCCTGTGTCAGCTAGCAAAAGAGCAAAGAGGGGTTTTGGGTCTATTTTGGGGTCAGAATATTAGAGGAGGTACCCTGTAACCTCAGGGGTCAGAGTGTGGTTGATTAGAAGGCTCCAAATAGTAAGTGAAACCCAAGGGGACAGAGATAGGACCGCTTGATCCATCCTTATAGGTTCAGAGCTATGTCTTATCACATGTTTTCCCTTCATGTATTAGCATGATAATCAACTCTCTCTACTTTGGTTTGATAATATGGATAGATTTTCTAATGTTGAACCAATCCTTGCATTATTGGGGTAAACTTTACTTGATCATAATGTACCTTTTAATACCTTACTAGAATTATTTTGCTAATTTATTTTTGTATTTAGATTCATAAATTAAACTGGCTAGTATTCCCTCTAATTTTCATTTCTTGCACTGTCTGGTTTTGGTGTCAAAGTTAAGTTAATTTCATGAAAAGAAATTGTTTTTGTAAAGTAGGTATTAGCTAGTCCTTAAAGAGCTGGTAAATTTGCTCATAAAACCATCTGGGTTGAATCTCTTCTGTAGGGGAGATATGTTTGAAACTAATTTAATTTCTTTAAAAGCCATTAGTCTCTTTGACTTTTCCATTTCTTTTGAGTCTATTTTGGTAATTGATATTTTCCTTGAATATTATGCCATTTGTCTACATTTTCAAATCTGTTGGCGTAAATGACAGTTCATAATACCGAGCTGTGTTTTAATAGGGAACATGTGATTCTTTAATCAAAGGTGCCCAGTGCTTTGTTTCTGTAGATCACAAAGTTCTTAGGAAGAATTCTAAGGAAATGCTGGGGGATGGGTGTGTGTGCTGCAGGGAGCCGAGTCTCGATTGATTCTTGAGTTTCTCTGATATCTGGCATATGTAAAGAAGCCTTAACAGTTTTTCAACACACCTATTGCTTGCCTTATCTCTTTTGTCTTCTCAAAGTCCTTGAGATGTAGATTTTATAATGATTCTCAATTTATAGATAAGGAAAAGCCAGTCAGAGATACCAGTTTATCTATAATATAGATGAAATCAGAAGCCACTCCTAGATCACACCATTTTAATTAGAAGACAGTTTAGAGATCATCTCGTTGAGAGATTCTTAACCTGGGATCCATGGACCCTCAAAGTGCTCTTGGTTAGACTTCAGTGGCTCCATGCTTTGGATGAGAACAAAATTACGTTATTTTTCACTAAACTCTAAGTGCAATTTAACGTTTCCTTCTATTATGAAGCAACAAATACCAGAGTAGTAGCAGTACTATGTCTCCAATAGAGATCACAGATATTTTCATGGCACATTGTAGCCATCAGAGATAACTCAAAATATTGTTTACATTCATCTCTACTTCAAAATTACACATTAGTAGACCCGCCTCTTGATCTTGACATGTTGTTTTTAAAAGTACATGTTACTGTATACTAAATTTGTTTTTTTAAAATATTTTGATAACTGCAGTTCAAATAATTGGCCTCCTTTCTAATCCTTTGCATTCATTTACTTGTTTATTGTGATAAAATATACGTAAGATAAAATGGACTATTTTAACCATTTATAGTACATGTTTGATGGTATTGAGTAAATTTACAGTGTTGTGTAACCATCACCACTATTTCCAGAGCTTTTCATCATCCCAAATAGAAACTCTGTACCTAATTAAGAAATAACTCCTCATTCTTCCCTTCCCCATCCCCCAGTAACTTCTATTCTACTTTTTATCTTTAAGAATTTGCCTAAACACCTCATATAA
Organism: Theropithecus gelada; assembly: GCF_003255815.1. Taxonomy (NCBI): domain Eukaryota; kingdom Metazoa; phylum Chordata; class Mammalia; order Primates; family Cercopithecidae; genus Theropithecus; species Theropithecus gelada. The sequence goes on from NC_037676.1 coordinate 100,272,168, forward strand.
ATGAAATTCTGTCATATTTACCCTTTGGTGGTTAGCTTTTTTCATTTAGCCTAATGTTTTCAAGGTTCATCCATGTTGTAGCGCGTATCAGAGCTTCATTCTTTTTGTAGTTCAAAAATACACTACATTTTAATCCATTCATCTGTCAATGGCCACAGGTTGTTTTCACCTTTGGACTATTGTGGGTTTTTTGTTTTGTTGTTGTTGTTGTTTGTTTGTTTTTTGTTTTTTGTTTTTTTTGAGACAGAGTCTCATTCCTATCACCCAGGCTGCAGAGCAGTGGTGTGATCAGGGCTCACTGTAACCTTGACTTCCCTGGCTCAGGTAATTTTTCCACCTCAGCCTCCTTAAGTAGTTGGGACTACAGGCACACACCATGCCCGGCTAATTTTTTGTATTTTTAGTAGAGACAGGGTTTTACCATGTTGCCCAGGCTGGTCTTGAACTCCTGGGCTCAAGCAATCCACCTGCCTTGGCCTCTCAAAATGCTGGGATTACAGGCGTGAGCCACTGTGCCTGGCCACCTTTGAGCTATTGTGAATAAGGCTGCTATGAACATTGGCATACAAATATCTTCTTGAGTTCCTGCTTTCAATTCTTTTGGATATACACTAAGAAGCAGAATTGCCTGGAAATATGGTAATTCTATGTTTAACTTTCTAGGAACTGCCAAACTGTTCTACAGTGGCTGCAGCATGTTACATTCCCACCAGCAGTACACGAGGGTTCCAATTTCTCCACATCCTCACCAATACTTGTGTTTTTCATCACACACACACAAAAAATTACCATCCTAGTGGGTGTTGCGTTTTATTTTAGGCATGTAAAAACTTTATTCTGAGAAGGAGTCATGGGCTTCTCCAGACTGCCATGGGGGTCCCTGATACAAATAAAGATTAGAAAACTAGGATGAGGGAACTCAGAGCTCAGAGATACTGTCACATGTCCAAGGTAAGGTGATGGACTAGCAGCAGCCCAGGGCTTAGAACTAAGTTTCCTGGGTCTCAAAGGAGCCCTTTTCCCTCCTACCAGATGGTCTGTTCTCATGTACATGATCCACCCCAGCCAGTCGTCAGAACTGAGTCAGAGCTGGAGCTAAGCCATTGACCAACCAGCCACCAAAGCTGAGGCCAGCACCAGACACAGACTAGATAGACATAATTAATCCCTGTTTGCAAATCGCTGCAACGTAGAACTACCATGCACCACCACGGCCGCTAAATCCTTATCCAGCCTACAAACATCCACGAATGCCTGTGTGCAGATCAAACTTCATATTCAGTTGGAGTGTTTGGGGGACACTTACCGGGACATCAACGGACAATTTGGTTTATAGGTATGAAATTCAGGAGGGAGAAATAACCCTGTGTATGTTTCATTTAATTACAGAATAGGTGTCTTGATCTCTCATTTCTTTTGGGGACCCTCTATTTCCACAGAGGCAGGTTCAGATGGCCTCTTGAGTTTTCTTACCGAGCTCCGTCAGCCTTGGCTCCTGAGCCTTTCCACACTTGTCAGCTCGGTTTTTGAAATAACCATAGCTGACTTTTTTTTTTTTTTTTTTTTTTTTGAGACGGAGTCTCGCTCTGTCACCCAGGCTGGAGTGCAGTGGCCGGATCTCAGCTCACTGCAAGCTCCACCTCCTGGGTTCACGCCATTCTCCTGCCTCAACCTCCCGAGTAGCTGGGACTACAGGCGCCTGCCACCTCGCCCGGCTAAGTTTTTGTGTTTTTAGTAGAGACGGGGTTTCACTGTGTTAGCCAGGATGGTCTCGATCTCCTGACCTCGTGATCCGCCCGTCTCGGCCTCCCAAAGTGCTGGGATTACAGGCTTGAGCCACCACGCCCGGCCTTTTTTTTTTTTTTTGAGACAAAGTCTTGCTCTGTTGCCCATGCTGGAGTGCCGTGGTACAATCTTAGCTCACTGCAACCTCTGTCTCCCGGGTTCAAGCGATTCTCTTGCCTCAGCCTCCCGAGTAGCTGGGATAATAGGGGCCTGCCATGATGCCCAGCTAATTTTTGTATTTTTGGTAGAGACTGGGTTTCACCATTTTGGCCAGGCTGGTCTCGATCTCCTGACCTTAGGTGTTCTGCCCGCCTTGGCCCCTTAAACTGCTGGGATTATAGATGTGAGCTACCATGTCCGGTCATCATAGCTGACTTTTTTTTTTTGAGACGGATCTCACTCTGTCGCCCAGGCTGGAGTGCAGTGGCTTGACCTCGGCTCTCCGCAAGCTCCGCCTCCTGGGTTCACGCCATTCTCCTACCTCAGCCTCCCAAGTAGCTGGGACTACAGGCACCCACCACCACGTGTGGCTAATTTTTTTTTTTTTTTTAGTAGAGATGGGGTTTCACTGTGTGAGCCAGGATGATCTTGATCTCCTGACCTCGTGATCCACCCGCCTCAGCCTCCCAAGGTGCTGGAATTACAGGCATGAGCCATGGCACCTGGCCCATAGCTCACTTTTAATGAGTTTTAATTCTAGCTCTCCACTGTGCAACCATGAATAAGTAACTTAACCGCCCTGAAGTTCAGTTGTCTTGTTTGTAAAATGAGGATAGTAATGATGCCTCTCTCACAGAGTGATTATGAGGATGGAATAAGACAATACACATAGAGGACTTGGCACAGAGCCTGGCACAGAGTAAGCATTTCATTAGTGCTGTCATTGTTGATTTTAAAGTTTATTATTAAAAGTCACTCTGACACCTGTAATCCCAGCACTTTGGGAGGCCGAGGCGGGTGGATCACCTGAGGTGAGGAGTTCGAGACCAGCCTGACCAATCTGGTGAAACCCCGTCTCTACTAAAAATACAAAAAATTAGTGGCGGGCACCTGTAACCCCAGCTACTCGGGAGGCTGAGGCAGGAGAATTGCTTGAACCCAGGAGGTGGAGGTTGCAGTGAGCCAAGACTGTGCCATTGCATTCCAGCCTGGATAACAAGAGCGAAACTCCATCTCAAAAAAAAAAAAAGTCACTTTGTAAGTTGCAAAGTGCAAGTCTACTATGAGATCTTTACAACTAGGAATTAAGCCAGTTACGATGACCCATGCCTGTAATCTCAGCACTTTAGGAGGCTGAAGGGAGAGGACTGCTTGAGCCCGGGAGTTCCAGACCAGCCTGGGCAACATAGTGAGAGCCCATTGCAAAGAAAACCAAAAAAAAAAAAAAAAAAAAAAAAAACCTTAGGAATTAGAGCTTCTCATCTCTGGGCCTAAAACATCTGGTGGAGTAGCTTCTCAAGAACTGTATACTGAATGAATGAATGAGATGACATTTACTAATAGTAAATGTTTTATTAACTTTTATCTTTTATTTACCTATTTGACCATCTCTTATACTGATTTAAATATAAAATAGCAGTTTTGCTCTTTCAACCTTTTTTTTTTTTTTGAGGCAGAGTCTCACTCTGCCAACCAGACTGGAGTGTGGTGGTGCAATCTTGGCTCACTGCAACCTCCGCCTCCTGGTTTCAAGTGATTCTCCTGTCTCAGTCTCCCGAGTAGCTGGGACTACAGGTGTGCCACCATGCCCAGCTAATTTTGTGTTTTTAGTAGAGACAGGGTTTTGCCATGTTGGCCAGGCTAGTCTTGAACTCCTGACCTCAGATGATCCACTGGCCTTGGCTGTTCAAAGCGCTGGGATTACAGGTGTAAGCCACCATGCCCACACCCCCTAACCTTTTTTTTTTGTTTTTTTTTTTTTGAGACAGGGTCTCACTCTGTTGCCCAGACTGGAGGGCAGCACCCTGATCTTGGCTTACTGCAGCCTCTGCCTGCCAGGCTCAAGTGATCCTCCCATCTCAGCCTCCCAAGTAGCTGGGGCCACAGGTGTGCACCACCATGCCCAGCTAATTTTTTGTATTTCTTGTGGTAGAGATGGGGTTTCACTAGGTTGCCCAGGCTGGTCTCAAACTCCTAAACTCAAGTGATCCACCTACCTTGGCCTCCCAAAGTGCTGGGATTATAGGTGTGAGCCACCATGACCAGCCTCTTTCAACTTTAAATCAAGTATCAGTCTTAGAATCAATTCTCTATAGAATTTGTCATATGAGCCAGTCTGCTCTCTATTTCTATGAGTTTGGCTTTTTCAGATTCCACATATAAGTGAGGTCATGCAGTATTTGTCATTCTGTGCCTGGTTTCTTTCACTTAGCATACCATGGGGCCAGGGAAGTTTTTTCTTTTGTTTTCTTTTTCTTTTCTTTTTCCGTGCTCCAGCTCAAAGGATGGGGCTGGGTAATCTTTAGATGAGTCGGGGGAAGGCCTCAATGAGAAGGTGACTCTTCTTCACATACCTAAAGGCAGTGACAGGATAAGGCACCAGAGTAACGTTGCAGGCAGAAGAACAGCAGGCAGGAATATGCAAGAATTGTTCAGTACAGCAGGGAGGCCAGTGTGGTTCTTGCTGAGTGAGTGAGGGGACCACAGTAGGAGAGGAGATCAGAGAAGTAACAAGCGGGCCTTTAGTGGGGCCATTGAAACAGCTTAGGATTTTCTCTGAGAGAGATGGGAGCCATTGGTAAGGGAATTACATGATTTCACTTTTTTTTTTTTGAGATGGGGTCTCGGTCTGTTGCCCAGGCTGGAGTGCAGTGGTACAATCTTGGCTCACTGCAACCTCCGCCTCCCAGGTTCAAACGATTTTCCCACCTCAGCCTCCCCAGTAGCTGGGACCACAGGGGCGTGCCACTACGCCCGGCTAATTTTTGTATTTTTGGATAGAGACGGGGTTTCGTCATGTTGGCTGGTCTCGAACTCCTGACCTCAGGTGATCTGCCTGCCTTGGCCTCCCAAAGTGCTTGGATTACAGGTATGAGCCACCGTGCCTGGCTGATTCGGTTTTTAAAGAATCACTTCTGCTGCTGAATTGGGAACAGTCTGCAGAGAGGCAAAGGCAAGCAGTGCTTAGGAGGCTAATGCCGTTGTCCAGGGGCAGGATGATGGTAGGGTTGAGGAATCTCTGGAGTGTAACAAACACTAAGAATTATTTTATTTTGTGGCAAATGTCCTAAAGCTTTCTTGAACAGTACCAGGTTGCTGGCAATGTATAGAGACAGCCTACAGAGTACCCTGCGGTTTTAGCAAGGGAACATTCATGTAATATAAAGGCATGCAGGTTGTATGCTTGTATAGTTGTGTGTATATTGGTTGTTTCCTGTAGCAAAATCATGAAGACTGTGAGTTCTAGAGTTAGAGTCCCTAGACTCAAATCATGGCTCCACCAGTTACTAACTGTGTGACCTTGGGCAAATAAATTACCCTAACTTTTCTGAGCCTCATTTTTCCCTCTAGTAAAATGGGGACAGTGGGTTGCTGTGAGGAGTAATGAGTTAGCGCGTGTACAACATTTAGCATTGTACTGATATATAACCATGGCTCAATAAAATGGTAGCTCTCATTATGGATATGGATATAACCATTTGTAAAGGTCAAGGAACGTCTCTGTTTAACTTATTTTATTTATTTATTTATTTTTTGAGACAGAGTCTAGCTCTGTTGCCTATGTTGAAGTGCAAGGGTGCGACCTTGGCTCACTGCAACCTCCACCTCCTGCGTTGAAGCAATTCTCCTGCCTCAGCCTCCGGAGTAGCTGGCATTACAGGCATGCGCCACCAGACCCAGCTAATTTTTTGTGTGTGTGTTTTCGGTAGAGACAGGGTTTCACCATATTGGCCAGGCTGCTCTCGAACTCCTGACCTCCAGTGATCCGCCCGCCTCAACCTCCCAAAGTGCTGGGATTACATGTGTGAACTAATTAACTTAGTTTATTTAGAGCCATAGCATACTGGAGCTGAAAAAGAACTAAGACACTTCGTTTAGTCCAACGCTCTCATTTTACAGGGGAGAATGAAAACTAGAGATAGAAAGTTACATAGCCAAAATAAAATCAAATAAAGTTATGGGCCAGATGCGGTGGCCCACGCCTGTAATCCCAGCACTTTGGGAGTCCGAGGCAGGTGGATCATGAGGTCAAGATATCGAGACCATCCTGGCCAACATGGTGAAGCCCCATCTGTACTAAAAATTCAAAAATTAGCTGGGCGTGGTGGCGTGTGCCTGTAATCCCAGCTACTCGGGAGGCTGAGGCAGGAGAATCGCTTGAACCTGGGGGGCGGAGGTTGGAGTGAGCCAAGATCACACCACTGTACTCCAACCTGGTAACAGAGTGAGACTCCATCTCAAAAAATAAAGTAAAATAAAATAAAATAAAAATAAGGTTATGCGACCAGTGTCACCTAGCTGGTAGCAGAGTGGGGACCGGAACACAGGTCTCTGGACTCGCAGTCTGGTACTTTTTCTCTGCTATGCCACATTGCTTCCATATAACCCTTAGTGCAACACCAGGTGAGAATAATAATAATAACAATAAAGGCTTATTTGACTCTTACTTTGTGCCAGGCACTATTCTAAGTACACATATTTGCTCATTTTATCCTCATGACGACCCTATGAGGCAGGTACAATTATTGTCCCCATCTTGTGGAAGAGGAAACTGAGGGTGAGAGGGATAAAGCCACTTGCCCAGGGTGTAGAATGAGTGTGGTTTGGGAGACATGGGCAGGAGGCTGCTGCCCCATTACATGCACAACCTGCTACTCCCTTTATATAACAGGGAAATTGAATCCAGTCTTTCAAGTCCTTTTTCAGCCTTCAAATTTGCAGACCCTAAATGCTTTTCTATTATCGGGTCTTGAAGAAATACCTTTCCACTTCATTAAAACTGCTATCTTTTCAGCTAGTCTTCATCTTTAATGATCATCTACAAGACAGACTATTTGCAGAAGAGCCTAGAAACCAAGTCACCAAGCCTGTGAGAGATTCCTGAAATGTTATTTCTTTTTTTTTTTTTTTTTTTGAGACGGAGTCTGGCTCTGTCGCCCAGGCTGGAGTGCAGTGGCCGGATCTTAGCTCACTGCAAGCTCCGCCTCCCAGGTTCACGCCATTCTCCTGCCTCAGCCTCCCGAGTAGCTGGGACTACAGGCGCCCGCCACGTCGCCCGGCTAGTTTTTTGTATTTTTTTTAGTAGAGACGGGGTTTCACCGTGTTAGCCAGGATGGTCTCGATCTCCTGACCTCGTGATCCGCCCGTCTCGGCCTCCCAAAGTGCTGGGATTACAGGCTTGAGCCACCGCGCCCGGCCCTGAAATGTTATTTCTAGCTTCCATAGCAACCCTACATAGGGCGTTAAGCTTAATGGAGTCAGCGAGAGCAGCTGGAGCTGGGCATTGAAGCGCTGAGAGCACTGAGGAAACAAATCGTTGGCTCAATAGTTTTCCTTTTGTGTAATATACTGTCCCAGTGTGTTTAGGGAGTTACGACTTCTGCCAAGTTAAGAAAGAATGGAGGAAATGAAGCATTGTATCAAAGTGTACAGTGTTTCCAAGCAGATCGGAGGATGAGTACATGTCTACCTCTAGGGGAGTCTCTGCAGAAGATGAGGGTGGGCCTGCAGAGACGTAGGGGTGGGGAGGAGGGGCAGCTCCACTTTCCCCAACTTTGGGTGACTAGACCTTCAGGTGAGCTTTGTGAGGACTGAGCATGCCCGGTTGCATTTTCTGTTCCAACCCGTTTGCCGACTTCAGCAGAGATTGGGGGTGCTGCGTGAGCAAGGCATCAAAGAGGCCAAGATGCTGAGGATGACAGAGGCAGCGATGCTGAGACTGACGGAGCCACTAGGGCCAGTGCAGGAAACGGAGCTCACTAGGTATTTCAGGAAGAAAAAGGTTTAACCTAGGGAATTCGGTTATATAGTTGTTGGAAGGGCTGGAGGAGTGGGAGCCCAGGGACCACCACGCAAGAGCACCTCACTGGGATCAGGATGCTGCTGCCACCAGAACTGACATCTGTGCAGCTGCTGAGCAGACACCAGAATACAGTCTGGCTGCTGCAACTAACTGGCTTTCTAAAATCTCGCTTGCCGGCACAGCCAGCATCCACCCCGCTTCATCCTTTATGAATGTATAGAATTGGGGTTCCCCAGTTCTTACCCAGAACCCTAGCTGCCTGCAACATAGTCTGGGAAATACTGGTTTTGTCATTTTCGCTTCTGCAACACTGGAAGACTCATAGGGAGAGGTGGGAGTTCATGCCAAGTGCCAATTGACAGCAATCGATGATTTTTTTTTTTTTTTTTTGAGATGGAGTCTCGCTCTGTCTCACTCAGGTGATCCGCCTTCCTCAGCCTCTCAAAGTGCTGGGATTACAGGTATAAGCTACTGCACCCTGCCAATTTGTTTTCTTTTTTTTTGAGACGGAGTCTCACTGTGTCGCCCAGGCTGGATTGCAGTGGTACAATCTTGGCTCACTGCAACCTCTGCCTCTCGGGTTCAAGCAATTCTCCTGCCTTAGTCTCCCAGGTAGCTGGGACTACAGGCACGTGCCACCACGCCCGGCTAATTTTTGTATTTTTAGTAGAGATGGGGTTTTGCCATGTTGGCCAGCCTGGCCTCGAACTCCTGACCTCAGCTGATCCACCTGCCTTGGCCTTCCAAAGTGCTGGGATTACAGGCATGGGCCACCTCGCCCAGCCTGATGTTTATTTCATTTGAAATTTGGATTAAGTAGGTAGAGGAGTTGAACACCAAATAGGGATGAGTTGAAAGGACCCATCGTTGACCTAAACTATTTGATCCACCACCTGAAAGTCCTTTGGGATTAAGTCTAGGGCTAGATAACAGAGGGGCAGAAACTCAGCTCCCAGAGACAAAGGAGCAGCCTTAACGTTCGTTCTCTCTGGTGCCTTCTCTGTTAATATATAAATAAGGAAACATTAATTTACACCTGAGAGTAGGCTGGGAACTTGGATGGGAGGGGAAACAGGGTTGGGGGGCAGGCCTGGAGAGATTGGCTTTGGGCTGAGCCATAGATAGAGAAGACTGAAGTCTGGGCTGAGTCAGGAACCCTTAGAATAAGCCTAAAGTAGGCCGGGCGCGGTGGCTCAAGCCTGTAATCCCAGCACTTTGGGTGGATCACGAGGTCAGGAGATCGAGACAATCCTGGCTAACACGGTGAAACCCCGTCTCTACTAAAAAATACAAAAAACTAGCCGGGCGAGGTGGTGGGCGCCTTTAGTCCCAGCTACTCGGGAGGCTGAGGCAGGAGAATGGCGTGAACCTGGGAGACGGAGCTTGCAGTGAGCCGAGATCTGGCCACTTCACTCCAGCCTGGGCGACAGAGCGAGACTCCATCTCAAAAAAAAAAAAAAAAAAAAGAATAAGCCTAAAGTAGGAAGGGCACATCTAAAACCCTTCAGTGCTCCTCATTTCTCCTAATGAAATCCAGACCTTTTATTTTTTTGGGAACAAGTTCTTGCTCTGTTGCCCAAGCTGGAGAGCAGTGGCACAATAATGGCTCACTGCAGCCTCACCCTCCAGGGCTCAAGGGATCCTCCTGCTTCAGCCTCCCATGTAGCCAGGACTATAGGCCTGCACCATTACACCCGGCTACTTTTTTTTTTTTTTAATCTTTTGTAGAGACAGGGTCTCAAACTCCTGAGCTCAAGTGATCCTCTTGCCTCAGCCTCCCAAAGTGCTGAGATTATAGATGTGAGCCACTGTGCCCTGCCTGAAGTCCAGACTTCTTATGCAGGAGGCACATGCCGTCCACCCACATGGCCCTGTCTTCCCCAACTTGTCCTTTAGGACCCAGCCTTGCCACATCACCTGTGGTTACCTGGGTGCGTGTGCATCCCACTCTGTTCTGGCCTCCAGCCTTTGCATATGCTGCCTTTTTACCTAAATGCACACCTCAACTTGTTGCCTGGTCAACACCTGCTCACCTTATAATAACATCATCCTATTATAATATTCATCACCTTGACCAGGGATCTTCCTCCACCCTCTATCTTGGGACAGGTGATCTACTCCAGGCTCTAGTCACTTGTGCTTTTGTTGTTGTTGTTGTTTTGCTTTTTGTTTTTAGAGACAGAGTCCCTCTCTGTTGCCCAGGCTAAAGTGCAGCAGTGTAATCATAGCTCACTACAACCTTGACCTCTTGGGCTCAAGCGATCCTCCTGCCTCAGCCTCCCAAGTAACTGGGACTACAGGTGCATGCCATCATGCTTGGCTTATTAAAAAACTTTTTTTTTTTTTTGTAGTGATGTGGTCTCACCATGTTGCCCAGGCTGGTCTTTAACTGCTGGGCTTAGGCAGTCCTCCTGCCTTAGCCACCCAAAGTGGTGGGACTATAGGTGTGAGCCATCGTGCCTGGCTTGCTCATGTTTTTTATGAATCTTAATGAATCTGTCTTCTCTGCAGGGTTATACACTCCTCCCAGGCTGAGACTGGTTCTCATACTCTATCCCTAGCACCCAGCACAAAGAGGGGGTTCCTGCAATGTTTGTACAACTCAACCAAACCAAAATGATGATAGAATTGTCTCCAAAGACAAACTTTGCCTTTGCTGGCACAGGGGTGTGGAACCTTGTGCCCTGTTGTCTAACTAGCCCCTTCCTCCTTGCATACCTGCCCCTCCTCCCCTCCTCCTTCCAGGGAAAGGCCCTGAGGCACTGTTTTGGGACCTCCACCTCCTTCCTCTCCTGTCTTGCAGCCCAGCCCTGCATTGCTATTCACAGGTCTCTCTGCTCTGCTCTGGCTTTCACTTGCTGAATTCTCAGAAAACAGATGAAGCAATTTATTCAGTTAAAGTGCTCCTGTGGGTCAAATGCCAGTTTGCTTTTTAAAACCTGCCTATGCTGCTCTTTACTTGCAGAGAGCAGAAATAAATTGCCTGTTTTGTTTCCTGGTGCTTTCTGCACTCTCTTGTATTGAGGGATGGTGTGTGTGTGTGTGTGTGTGTGTGTGTGTGTGTATTACAATTTTAAGAACATATCATTTCTCAATTTGAGAAAGGAAGATAGTGAGGGGGTTTGATAGAGAATATCAAAATTATTTTGTATGTATTCAGTCAGCTCATTTTTTAAAAGAAAAGATTTTAATATCACTGGCTATTGTTTTTATTTATTTTATTTTATTTTTTGAGACAGAGTCTCACTCATTTACCCAGGCTGGAGTGTAGTGGCGCAATCTTGGCTCACTGCAACCTCCACCTCCTGGATTTAAGCAATTCTCATGCCTCAGCCTCCCAAGTAGCTGGAATTACAGGCACGCACTATGACACCTGGCTAATTTTTGTATTTTTAGTAGAGACGGGGTTTCACTATGTTGACCAGGCTGGTCTCGAACTCCTGGCCTCATGTGATCTGCCCACCTTGGCCTCCCAAAGTGCTGAGATTACAGGCATGAGACACCGTGCCTGGCCTGACTATTGTTTTTAATTTTAACTTTAATTTTAAGTTCAGGGGTACATGTGCAGGTTTGTTATGTAGGTAAACTCATGTGTCATGGGGACTGGTTGTACAGATTATTCCATCACCCAGGTATTAAATCTACTACCCATTAGTTATTTTGCCTGATTCTCTCCCTCCTCCTACCCTCTGATGGGCCCCAGCGTGTGTTGTTCCCCTCTATGTGTCCATGTGTTCCCATCATTTAGCTCCCACTTATAAAAACCACTATTTCACAGCTTATTTATACTTCTCTTTATCAATTAAGAAAAAGACTGTTTGTATAGCAAACTCCAAGAGAGGATGTGAGGGGCATTTTTTAGTGAGACTTGAGCAAACTACTTTACGTTGCAAGGAAATTCAATTCATTGGAAACTTTTTCCTCCAGGACTAAACTGGGGCAGCTTTCATTTTGGCTCCCTCACAAAGAAAATTGTCCAGGGTCTGGAAACCACAGTTGTTGAACCTCATATGACGTCTCTTTTCTTTCAGCTCATGCAACATTTACTAGAGGAGACTGGTGTGATGTGGCGTGTTTTTCCTTTCCTTTTTTTTCTTTCCATTTTGCTGGCTCGTTGGTGCACGCTTCCTGAGGGCCTGAGAGGGCTGTGTTCCTAAAGGAATTTATGACAGTCAGCAGGGACAACTGAAATTTGAGCTGGTGTGAATCCAGAATCCCTCAGGGCCCTGCTGGCTGGAGTCTCTGCTTTAGGGAGCATCATCGCTACCCAAAGATGCACACCCATTCCCCAGCACCTTCATAAAACAACAACAAAAACTTGTCATGGCATTGCCAAGCATATTTTGCATAAAAACTACCCAGGATGGATTCTATCTCCATGGGCAGATGGAATCCATCCCGAAAGCATCTTTCTCTGCCAGCACACTCACCTCTCTCTGCTCTGCAAATGCCCTTCTGGGTAGTAGCCTGTTCAAGGGTACACAGAACAAATCCGGCAATTCTGAAATTTCAACTTTTGTTTGTGAACGTCGGCTCTGCTCAGGAAGAACTTGTCAGAATGAAGGTTGACATTCAGCCTGTGTCTCAAGCATTCTTGAGAGAAACACACAGTGCCTGGCATCTTGAATGGCATCAGCTGCTTGCTCCCCAGCTCTCTGGGATAAGTGGGTCCATGAGAGAAAATGTACACAGCAGGGAGAAGACTGCACCAGCTCTGGCAGGACAGGGAGCCTGGCTACCCCAGCTTCCTTTTCCCGAGCCATCTGCTACTTTTCTTTTTCTGCAACTAGGCATCCAAAGCAGGGTGTATGCGGGGGAAGACCCTGGAAATCACCTCCATCTAGATGTACATTGTTGCTTTTATCCTCAGTAGTTGGTCAAGAAGTAGAGTGTATTCTCTATATATCTCTATTGGGTTCATCCCCCCTTATTCAGAAGTAGAATCTCTAGGCTGGGCATGGTGGCTCACACCTGTAATCCCAGCAATTTGGGAGACTGAGGCTGGTGGATTGTCTGAGCTCAGGAGTTCAAGACCAGCCTTGGCAACATGGCAAAACCCTGTCTCTTTCAAAACTACAAAGTCAGGTGTGGTGGTGTGTGCCTGTAGTCCCAGCTACTCGGGAGGCTAAGGTGGGAGGATTGCTTGAGCCTGGGAGGCGGAGGTTGCAGTGAGCCAAGACTGCACCACTGCACTCCAGCCTGGGTGACAGAGTGAGACCCAGTCTCAAAAGAAGAAAACAAGTTTTAAAAATACGAATTTTAAGAAAAGAAGAATCTCTAGCGACTGTTCAGTGTGATCTGAAGTTAGGGTGTTCTGCTTCAGCATAGATTGTGCCTATTGAATAATAATTCCTCTTACCCTGCCTAGCTCTACAGTCGCCTCTATACTTGTCTCAATGACCCCTGCGCTGTGAGCTTCGTGAGGCCGGGGCCTGACGGTACAGCACTAACCATTGTATTTTGCCTGTGGTGCCTTCAGTACAGTGCCTTCTATGTGCCAGCCCTGAGCCAGGCATTGATGAAAGATGAGTAAGTCCAAGTCATGATCTCAAAGGTGGCTTGTAGATTGATGGGACTCGCAGGCCAGTAAATACCATAAGTATCTGTGGGGCGACATCATGCACGTTAAGTTACTCATTCGGCTTACTGTCATCACGACCTGGTGCTGAGAAGGCACATTTGAACTCTCGTAGGTGCAGCAGGTGAATCACTGGGGCCTGAGCAATGCCTCGCAGGGCATTGGCCAGGGCAGAGGGTGAAGTGGGGACATTTGCACTTAGGGGACTGTGTCTTGAGTTGAGCTTTATCTCCTGAGTCGCATGCCAGGCTCAGCTGCCAGTCAATGTGTTATCTGGTGATGGGGAGGGTAAAGGGCTCTTCACTCTTGGACACCTACTGGGAGCAGTGGCTAAAAATGCAGGTATTAGAGTCAGACTGACTTGGGGCTTAAATCCCTGTTCTGCCCCCACTCATTAATGCCCTTACTGTGCACTTGCCACTTAACCCCTCTGAGCCTCACACAAGTGGAGGGCAACGGTGCCTATCTTCTTTATTTTCTGAATCTAATTGAATGCCAGATATATATGTCATGCACATGATCTGATAATGGAACAGAATATTTGCATCAGGAGACACAAGAGACTCCAGGATGTATGACTGCCATATTTCCAAGGCCACTCCTGGTTTGGGGGAAGAAGGTGGCAGGACCTCAGAATGGGGTGCCCTGCCACTATCTTCTTTTCTAGACCCTTGGCAGATGGTCTCTCAGGCTCACATATCCCTAGAGGGAGAGCTCTCAGAATTGTTGTGCTTAAGAATCACTTGGAGCAATTACAAATGCAGATTCCTGGGCCTTAACCCCAGATATTCTGATTCCCTGGGTCTAGGGTACAGCTGGGAATGCAGTGGTGCGATCGCAGCTCGCTGCAACCTTTGCCTCTCAAGTTCAAGCGATTCTCCTGCCTCAGCCTCCTGAGTAGCTGGGATTACAGGCGCCTGCCACCATGCCAAGCTAATTTTTGTATTTTTAGTAGAGGCAGGGTTTCACTATGTTGGCCAGGCTGGTCTCAAACTCCTGACCTCAAGTGATCCACCCACCTCGGCCTCCCAAAGTGCTGGGATTACAGGCATGAGCCACCATGCCTGGCCGTCCCCACCTGTTTCTGATGTTATCGAGCTGTCAAGTATCCCAGCTGCTACCTGTTCTTTATTGTGCCTCTGCTGACCAGCATTCCCAGCCCATTCTAGCTCATGGCAGGGTATCTGCAATCTTTCTCTTCCCTGCCCTCCCACACCCCCCACCCACAAGCTTGACCTGGAAGCTCACGTACACACCAAAGGGAATAAGCAAGGACCCAGACGGGCAGCCAGGTGCCTGGCACTAGACCGGGTACTAGGGATTCATAGGAGACACTGCATGTGGCCAGGTAGCTGCAGGAGATACTGGTGGAAGACGGTCAGACAGAGGTAAGCAGGAAGTGTTGGGGCTTAGAGGAAGGCCATTGAGGCCAGTGGAGAGTGGCCCATCAAGGAAAGGTTTTCAAAATAGATGACCACAGGCCTGAGTCTTAAGCTGAAGAGGCAGCTGAGGGCATGCCTAGCAGAGAGGGCGCTGCGTAGGGACTACGGACAGGCAGTGGGACATTGTTGTGGTATAAGGTATAGGGCAGGGAGTGGTGGGCTGGTGGAGAAGGCTGAGTTCATGAGTTCATTCTCCCCTGAACATCAGCAGCCTTGCCATTAGTGACCCTTAGGATGGTGGCTTTTGAATAAATTGCTTTGATTGAATAACTCCCCGGGACTCATGGATACTGGCAGTTTATGTATTTATTTATATATTTATTTGTGAGACAGAGTTTCGCTCTGTTGCCCAGGCTGGAGTACAGTGGCGTGATCTCGGCTCACTGTAATCTCTGCCTTCTGGATTCAAGCAGTTCTCCTGCCTCAGCCTCCTGAGTAGCTGGGACTACAGGAGCACACCACCATGCCTGGCTAGTTTTTGCATTTTTAGTAGAGATGGGGTTTTGCCATGCTGGTCTTGAACTCCTGACCTCAGGTGATCTGCCCACCTCAACCTCCCAAAATGCTGGGATTACAGGCAGGAGCCACTTCACCCAGCCCGATACTGGGAATTTAAAGCTGTCATTTCCAGCTCTTGGGACTCAGATCAATGAAACTCACCAAAATACTCATTCATGGGAAAGTTCTGGCAGAAAGAGGAAGATTAAGGTCCATTTTTTGTCAGGAGAGTCTCTCTCTGGAAAAGCCATTGATGAGATGACTGGGGCATAAGGTTGGGAGGAGTCTAATGGGAGTGATTGGAAAGTGACATCTTGAGGACAAATCGGTTTCTTTTCATAAGCTCCCTCCAGTCTGTGTGTGATGGGAAATTGGGGTGCTGTGTCAAGAGGAATCCTGTGATTGAACTTTGATTCTGAGACCAGGACTGATTAGGGCTGTCGGCCACAGGTGCCAGGGCTGGGGACATGGGGGTGACATGCAAGGCTTGGACTTCATCCTGGCTCCAGATTTTATCGTGTGACCAGCTGTCTCCCTTTCTTTGGTTTATGCACTTGATTTCAAACCTACATGCAGGGCTTGACATTTTTACCAATTATACTTCATCTTATTAGTTTCTACTCATTATTCCATCCCTCAGAAACCCTTTCTGGGCCTGACTCTGTTACTCAGATTATTAGCAGTTCCTCCCAGCGTTGTATGCAGTGGTGTAGGGAGAACCACAAATGCCTCCAGAATTTGCAAAAATGTTCGGAAAATGTTACCAAGTGGGAAATGATTTGCTAATGAGTTCACAATATGTCTTAGACCCATTAAGTAATACAGGGTGTCTCCCTAATATAGCAGAAGCAAGTTTTCAGAATATTCCCCAGCGGTTTTTTTCAGAAAATGTGAATAGAGCACGACTGAGTCAAAAGAAAGCTCTAGCTCATCAACTGCCTTCTGCAGTGTCAGGCCTGATGCAATGCTGCAGCTGGCGACTGACTAATAAGGGAATCAGAGAGGGGAGAATTGATTATTTCTTGGCCAAGGACCATGGTGCCTTAATCAAGTGCCCTAAATGCAGGGGACTGCAGGGGAAGTCGCACTGGGGTACAAAACAAATATAGTCTAAACTACATCTGAAATAGCCTTTCAATTGTCCTTAAGTACTGAGAGCTGGTCACAGTCTGGAGGCACACAGGGACAGAAGCACCTGAGGAGGCTCAGGGGCCGCATCTCGGGTGTCTGTGGACATGCTCTTGTGGGAGCACAGTGGTGGGTGGGATCCCAGTGCTGTGTCGCATGGTCGTCTTTGCTCTCAGTCCATCTGTCTCTCTGTCTCTCTTTGACAAGCTCATGTAGTTCAAGTCTCATAAATCAAATGCTTATAGCTGGGGTTCCCAAGCCCCAGGCTGTGGACTGATACCAGTCCGTGGCCTGTTAGGAACCAGGCTGCACAGCAGGAAGTGAACGGCAGGCGATCATTACCACCTGAGCTCCACCTCCTATGAGATCAGTGGCGACATTCCATTCTCATAAGAGCGCAAACCCTATTGTGAACTGTGCATGCGAGGAATCTAGGTTGCGCACTCCTTATGAGAATCTAAATAATGCCTGATGATCTGAGGTGAAACAGTCCCCCTCTTCCCCACTCTGTCCCTGGAAAATTTGTCTTCCATGAAACCAGTCCCTGGTACCAAAAAGGTTGGGGACTGCTGGCTTATTGGATGCAATTTCCTTGTATTCTGATGTGCTAGTTTTATATTCTTATGGTGGAGGATCCATACCACTTTCATGGTTTGATGAGAATATCTCTTCCAATCTTTCTATTTGCTTTGCTCTGACCCCATGCCCACCTGTCAGCCCTCCATCATGAATGTGGTTTTACCTGGAAGCTCATGTGCCGACCCTTCACATGGCCAGCCTTGTCTGCCTGCCCTTATTTCCCACTGAAAAAGAATGTTAGCCCTTATAGTCAGACAGTGTCTCATATGATTAGCTAGTTTACCTCTATTCATTTTTTCAGACATGCTTAAAATTGAGTATTTCAATCTTTGTTGCAGAGCACCAGGCTCTAAGACCAGGTTGGTAGAAGGATTCTATTTCATGTGCCAGTTCTTTTTTTTTTTTTTTTTTTTTTTTGAGACGGAGTCTCGCTGTGTCGCCCAGGCTGGAGTGCAGTGGCGCGATCTTGGCTCACTGCAAGCTCCGCCTCCCGGGTTCACGCCATTCTCCCGCCTCAGCCTCCGAGTAGCTGGGACTACAGGCGCCGCCACCACGCCCGGCTAGTTTTTTGTATTTTTAGTAGAGACGGGGTTTCACCATGTTAGCCAGGATGGTCTCGATCTCCTGACCTCGTGATCCACCCGCCTCGGCCTCCCAAAGTGCTGGGATTACAGGCTTGAGCCACCGCGCCCGGCCTGTGTGCCAGTTCTGACAGATTGTTTACTGGTACTTGAAGTGCCACGTTGAAAGGATCCAGACTGAGGGGGACAGGGCTAGAATTGATGAACAATATCTGCCAGGGACTGAAGAAAAAGGCATTGCTAAGCTTGCCTTAGAGCCTGAAATAGTCAAACATTCCCTCTCCTCCTCTACCAAGAGATAGTCAACCACTCCCTCACTGTCCTTCTCTCTCAGCTCGTATCATCAGAGACCTCCTTCCAGACTGGCTTGATATGTTTATATTTATCAACAACAGCACACTGTATCTTTTTGGTCTGCCTGCTTCATGTATCCCATTATTATTTGTGTCCCTTTCACAGTCAGAAGTCTTTTCCTTCCTTTGTATCCCCAGGGCCTGACATACAATAGGTATGTTGAATGACTGGCTCTACGTAACAGTTCTACCTAATTGTTCTGCATACAGGGAATCTGCCTCATTAGGGTCAGTCATTTGCCTCACTGAGATCCATACTACAGAGTTCCCTGGATCCTCTTGATCTGTGCCATCTAGGAATAAAACATACATTTTGCACGCCCCCTTTTTTTTTTCTTCCTTAAACTCCTGCTGGCTCATCATGATCATGGCTTGCTGTCTGTCTCTCTCTCTGTTCTTCTCTCATCATAAAACAGCTTTTTCTCCCCAGTGTCCCTTTGAAACTCTTGGTGAGCTAGTTTTTTCTCTGTCCCTTTAGGAAATTTTAATCATGTTTTTAATCATGCTTCATAGTGTTTTGGGTCACCCTTAGGTAATTTTTAAAATCCTCTGGTTATTCCTAGTTCAAAGAACAGTTTTAGCTCTTGGCTTACTGCTGCTCTGTCCAGCATTACCCTTGTCATAATTGTTGGTGATTTCAATATCCACATGAATCATGAATCATCCTTTAATAGCTTTGAGATTCTTTTCTCCAATATTCTGGTCTTCCACCAGATCTCAACCACTCACTTCTCTCTCTCTCTCTCTTTTTTATTTTCGAGATGGAGCCTCGCTTTGTTGTCCAGATTGGAGTGTAGTGGCACAATCTCAGCTCACTGCTATGTCTAGCCTCCCAGGTTCAAGCGAGTCTCCTGCCTCAGCCTCCCAAGTAGCTGGGATAACAGGTGCCCGCCACCAAGCCTAGCTAATATTTGTGTTTTTAGTAGAGATGGTGTTTCACCATATTGGTCAGGCTGATCTCGAACTCCTAACCTCAAGTGATCCACCCACGTTGGCCTCCGAAAGTGCTGGGATTACAGGCATGAGCTACTGTTCCCAGCTAGATTTCAGCCACATTCTTATCTTGACCGTGTAATTACAGTAACTTTAATCCTGCCATAATCTCAGTTTAAATCTATCTTCCCAGCTTACCCCTACTAGTATTCCAGCTCCAACAATTCTGTGACCTTATCTGGACTTTCAGTTAATTGTTCCTGCTATTTTTTCACTGTCTTTCACCTCGATTCCTCTATTTCCTGCTTCCCCAGCTTTAATTCCATAGGGAATCACTGTCAACTACCTTTGCCCCTTTCCTGATTCATCATTCTCGTTTGGCTACATGATAACCCTGGTTACATTCAACTTTTGCCAGCCTTCCCCCATATCTGTGTAGCTGAATGTGGCTGCAGCAAAACATGCAACCACGTGGATTGGTCTCATGTGAATTTCATAACTGCAGCCTTCACGTAGGCCTTTAATGCGGCCTGGAAATCATACTCTAGTTCCCTAATCCCTTCACTCTTCCACTGTCCTAGAAACTGTTACAGTTTTTTTCACTTGTATTATTACATTTTTCATGGTTCTCTTGTTAAGTGCCCACAAACCATCTGCTCGTGGGAACTTTGCTGGGAATTGATATAGAACATCACATTTTCTGAAATCAATTTTCCTGGGTATTTGACTATTGTGCAGACTATAGTCCTTCTATTCCCCACAGCCCTTCAAAGATTGGTGACCTCTCTCTCTCCATCACACCTGTCCCATCCTTCATTCTCCTCCTGACCCTTGCTCCTACTGAGCTCTCCATAAGCGCTTGTCAAGGAGTGAGAATGGAAACCACCCACGGCTTGATTTGCTGGGCTGCTGCTATCCAGGGAGGCAAGCATCTGTTTTCATCATATTATTAATTTTTTTTTTTTTTTTTTAAGCACTTGGCAGGAGGTAGGCAAGTTTGGGCCATTGCTCTCAGGCCCTGAGTCCAGGCAAGGAAAGAACTGACCCCAGAAAGCCAGTGCAGCCCTGGTGCATCTTGCATATTCTGGAAATGGCAGATCTAAAAGGACAAAATCTTTTCATATTCATCATGAGTATAGCTTGGTGGTTAAGAGTGCAGACTACGGAACCATCACGATGGGTTCAGATCCCAGCTCCTCTACTTCCTAGTGATAAAAGAAAAAATTCAACCCAATTAAATTTAAAGGAGTTTAACTGAGCAATGAACAGGTTGTGAATCGGGCAGCACCCAGAATCACAGCAGATTCACAGAGACTCCAGTACAGCCACGTGGTGGAAGATTTATAGACAAAAAAAAAGGAAATGACGTACAGAAATCAAAAGTGAGGTACACAACGGGTGGATTGGCTACAGGCTGGCGTTTTTCTTATTTGAACACAATTTGAACACTCAGCAGTGTATGAATGGTTGAAATACGGCCGCTGGGATTGGCCAAGACTCAGCTATTGTTACAGATGCATACTCCTAAGTTAGGTTTTCAATCTTGTCTGCTTACTAATCTTGGTTGGAGTTTTTCCACAAAGACTGAAATATAGAAGCATGGAGTCATTCTCAGGCCATATTTGGTTCACTTTTACACTAGGTAGGAGAACTCAAGCAAGTTATTTCACCTCTCTAGACTCACTGTCCCCATCCATTAAAGAACAGTAACAGCACCTACTTTCTAAGGTGTGTGTGAAGAGTAAACAAGCCAACACCTGCAAAGCATTCAGAACAAGGCCTGGCGCTAATTAAGTGCTCAATAAATATTAGCTATAAATTACGATTATTTTCTCTTTTGAGTCTCACAACAGTATTGTAAGGTATTATTATCCCTATCTTGCAGAGGAAGAGACTGAGGGTCACACAGGTTAAGGAGAAGCTTAAGATCATTTGGACAGAAAGTGGTAGAGGTTGGGCTTGCATGGGATCATAGGACTCTAATACTGTTTCACTTAGGATTTCAGAGCCCCCTTTGGTCTCCAGATGAAATGATTTTACCCTTGTCATGGAGATTCATACTCATTACTTCTCCAAATGTGTCCTAACTTCCCCAGGCAGATGGCACCAAATATTTACAGTATGATTACACGGCCTTGATTGAATTTAGCCAGAACGGGAGAGAGGCTGATTAGTGACAAGGCTGCAATCTTGAGAGGAGGAAATAGTTCTGAGGTTGCACATTGTCATTCTGCTGGAGTAGGAATGTTGCTTAAAATTGTCCTGGCTCAGTTCCCTTTCTCTGGAAGGGTAAAAGACACTCATTTGCCCAATACATGGACTTTGGAGTCAAGCTGACAGTACTGGAAGAGCTGTTAACAGAGTCCAGATCATCACTTTATGGTTAGAGGGAGGACGTTTTATTACGGGCCCACAAACCGTCTTCCAACTGTGGCTGAAAACCCTGTCGTGAGAGGCCAGAAGGAAGATCATTGTATGTTCTTCTCCCAGGCCAAGGAGACAGGATGTGCTTCATCAGAACCAATTGTCAGCATAAGAAGAACACACACCAAGGAAATCCATTTCCTGGAAACATCTCTCAACAGTTCCCATGTGGAGAATACGTGAGGCTTTTCACAGCAAATGTTTTAGAGTGTTCCCAGGTATCTGCAAAGCTCCTATCATAATAGCTGGCTGTATTGATAATTTCCTAAGGGTGCCTGCCATGAGACAATGGAAAGGGCATCAGGTCTGACCATGGTGAGCCATGAGGGCCTTGCAGAGATAGAGTCAACCCTCTGGGCCTCAGTTTTCTTTTCTATAAAGTGAGTGACTTGGACTCTGTTGGGACCCCTCCACCTCTAAGAGTCTACTAGTCTATGATTCCATGAATCAAACTTCAGAAGTGGTTATGCTCCCTCATAAAATGGCAAAGATTTGGGTCCTAGAATCTCTGACTCCATTAGCAGGACCACACCTCCTCTAGAACTTTTTGGCTTCGTGTTTGTCATCATCTTTTTGAACTAACTGCTCTGATTCAATCTCTTTCACCTGATGACTTGCTTCCACCAGAATTCCATTTAATTCCACAGATGTTGAATGAAGACTTTCTGTGTTTCCAACTGCATGCCTACAAAGATAAATGAGACTGGTTTCCTAACCTTGGGGAAGTCCAGTGAGATAACAAGGTCAAGACTTTATAGAACTTCTTTTCTCCAGAGAGCTCTCTATTTCTTTGACTTGTGTGTGTCCCTAGACCAGTAACATTGACTTCACCAGGGAACTTATTAGAAATGGAAACTTGCGGAATCAGAAGCTCTGGGGTTGTGGTGCACTGGTCTTGTTTTTTGTTGTTGTTGTTGTTGTTGTTGTTGTTTTTTTGAGATGGAGTTCCACTCTTGTTGCCCAGGCTGGAGCACAATGGCACGATCTTGGCTCATAGCAACCTCTGCCTTCCAGGTTCAAGTGATTCTCCTGTCTCAGCCTCCTGAATAGCTGGGATTACGGGCATGCGCCACCACAACCAGCTAATTTTGTATTATTATTATTATTATTTTTAGTAGAGATGGGGTTTCTCCTTGTTGGTCAGGCTGGTCTTGAACTCCCGACCTCAGGTGATCTGCCTGCCTCGGCCTCCCAAAGTGCTGGGATTACAGGCGTGAGCCGCTGTGCACTTGGCCTGGTCTTAGTTTTTAAGAAGTCCTCTAGAGAATTGAGATGCATATTTGAGTTTGAGAACCATTGAACTAGCCCTTTCAGGGACAAGCTATGAGACTGTGGTTCTGAGCCCTCAGGGACCCAAGGAGACATTTTGAAGAAAATTCAGTTACTTGGGCTGCCAGGACTTGGTGTTTTCAACTCAGAATTAGACCTTTCTTGGAACCTCCAACAACATTTTGAACCTTTGTGGTGTTTTTGTAAATGTGCAGGTGTTGTGGAAACTACCCATTTGTTTTGTAGGGAAAGAATCCAATTTAGCACACAATTCTCCATGGAACTTCCAGGCTTCCCTTTAAATTGATTGTGATGCTTGGATAGATACTGACACCATGACTAAGACCCATAATAAAGGCCCAATCCAAGGAGGATCCGCTACTTCCAAAGATCTCCAAAGGAAGAGAGTTCTCAGAGTGCAAGTCTTGTGTGAATTTCCCTCCCTTCAAAGGTGCCTTAATTAATATCCTTCTCCATGGCAGGGTCTAAGCCTGGCCCCTCTTTTCAGCAGATAAAGATTATTGGGTCACATTCTCCCTGCAATAAGTTCAGACATTAAGGGTGGGGCAGGTGTGGCTCTTGGAGAGGGGCCTGCCTGGGTCCTGGGAATGCTCTCCCTTGTCCTCCTTCCCGGGATCTGCAGATCCATCATCCACTGCCCCAATCCAGGGCTATATATAGGCTAAACCATAGGAGCCTTCATGAAAATGAGACACCCCCGCCTTTTTTTTTTTCTTTTTTCTGAGACGGAGTCTTGCACTGTCGCCCAGGCTGGAGTGCAGTGGCACCATCTCAGCTCACTGCAACCTCCACCTCCTGGATTCAAGCGATTCTCCTGCCTCAGCCTCCCAAGTAGCTGGGACTACAGGCACATGCCACCATGCCTGCCTAATTTTTTGTATTTTTAGTAGAGATGGGGCTTCACAATGTTAGCCAAGATGGTCTCGATCTCCTGACCTCATGATCCACCCACCTCGGCCTCCCAAAGTGCTGGGATTACAGGCGTGAGCCACTGCACCTGGCTGAAAAGCATCCCGTTAAGGTGCCTCTTAGGGTGAACTCAGCCCCTGGGACTCAGGGCTTGGCTGGATTTCAGTTCCTCTCACCTCCTTGAGCAGGTGCCTGTGTGCAGCACCAACCACACAGCCATAGCTGTAACCCTGCCCCTACCCAGCCTAGGGCTGGACATGAGTGAGGGCTGAGGGAGGGGTGGGCAGGGGAGAAGCTATACATGCAGCCAGCACATGTCGGGAGTTCCCACGTACTGGATCCTTCATCACATCATTTCCTTAAATTCTTACAGCTGCCCAACGAGGTGGATAGTGGTTGCACCTCTGTATGTTTTTTTCTTTTTCTAAATTATGAAAGATTTCAAACCCTCAGTGCTCCCATGTTCTCATCTATGCAGTGGGTATGAGGCTTCTTGCTCCTTTCTCAAAAACTTGTTCTGAAAATCAAATGACACCACAGTGACAAAGTGTTCTGGAAAAAAGATGTTAAAACATCCTGCAAATGTTAGGTTTCATATAGATCTTATCGCTGAGACCTCAAAGGCTCAGTTTCTGGGTCCTCTGTTTTGAGACACTCACCCTGGACTCACCCAGCCCCCAGGGTTATGCGTGGGTATGGCAAAAGGTTGGTTTCTTGCCAGGCTACTGGTGTTTGGGGGTTGCCTCCTCTCCTAAAATCATTAGACTTGTAAGGCAGCAAGGATGAGGTGTGTGTGCAGGCACTCAGGGACGAGTCACAGTCTGGCAAGCTGGCCTGGACAGGATGACCTCACGGGCCTTTCCCACTTCTCATTTTTATGACTAGCTTCACTGTTTCATTTTGGCTTTCTCTCTCTTTCTTGCAGCTGTGGTGATTAGGATTTAGGGCAAGCATTTGGGATCCCTTTTCTAATCCCTTTCAAATCCTGATTCAGCTGCAAAGTCCGGGAAGGGAGGAGAGAACGGGGCGGGGGGGGGGGGGGGGGGGGACCCACCCTGGTGAAAGGCAGTAGCTCAGAATATCCGAGAAACTCCAACAGAAATGTCCAGCCTCCACCCACTGAGGCTGGAGGCCTCTCATCTCATCCAATATCATCCTAATGCTAGAAACACAAAAGGGATGAGTTTGTCTATGGACTCAAACCTTTTACAGCCTTCTTGCTTAGATGCTTAAGGCATAAATATGGTAGTCATGGTGGTAAGGGAAAGACTTAACATTTGCCTTTTTCCAATTTAACTGTGTCCTTTGTTGAAATATTTCTTAGGTCCCCTTTTCTCCATTTCCACTACTGTCCTGGGATTAGATCTGAGTCCCCCTCTCAATGAGATTAGTCCAGAAATTGTGTAGACCATCCATCTTGCAAACCACTGCCAGACTCTGTTGACTTTTCATTATGTAACTTCCCTATGGGAGAGGTGAGTTACATAATATGATGCTAAGATGCCCCTCACTGGTGGCATCGTATACATATTTCTCAGTCTGAAAGGAAAGGTCTTTTTAAACTGGCTTCAGGCCATCTCTCCAACTAATTCCTGCCTGAAACTCCTAGTATTCCCTCTACTACAAGGTCTCATCGCTTATTCTGTTACCCACCACACTCATTCCATCTTGGGCTTTGGTTCATGTGATCCGCTCCATGTGCGCCTTCTCTCTAATCTAATCACCATGCACCTGTAAGGTCAGCTAATGTCCCATCTCCTTGACCCCAGCCCATTCATATCCCTATTCTCTTAGCAGCTATTGTCGGGACCACACAGTTTTCATGACAGTTATTCTTTCATGGTTTTATTAGTTAAGTCTCCACAGGTAGACTGGAAGCTCCTTAACTTTGGACCCTGTCCTAAGCTTCTGTTATATTCTCTGCAGTGCCCAGCCAAGCTTATGTGTCATGCGGTAAAGAATAAAATAATTTTGACCCTGATCAGGTATTTGGTTACATAAAAACTGCATTGGCGACTTTCTGGAAACTAACATGTTGATTTACCTTGCAAAAAGGATTGCTATCTGATTATAGCCAGTAGTCATGATCTACCAGCCATGCACAAATATAACCTTATACTTCCATGAGTGGGGAGGAAAATTGATGAAGACTGGAGGTTTCAAAGGTGATCATCAGCCCCAGGATTTCCAACAACAGCTGGTCTGCACTGGGTCCTTAACTCTCTTTTAATGTTTTTATATTTGTATTTATATATTTTTTTAATGCAATCTTGCTTTTGTCGCCCAGGCTGGAGTTCAATGGTGCTATCTCAGCTCACTGCAACCTCGGCTTCCCGGGTTCAAGTGATTCTCCTGCCTCAGCCTCTCGAGTAGCTGGGAATGCAGGTGCCCACCACCACACCAGGCTAATTTTTGTGTTTTTAGTAGAGACAGGGTTTTACAGTGTTGACCAGGCTGGTCTTGAACTCCTGACCTCAGATGATCCACCTGCCTCCCAAAGTGTTGGGATTACAGGTGTGAGCCACCACGCCTGGCCTCTCTTCTAATGTAATTGACCACTTCTTTTTCCCCAGAGAGCTCCTGTGAGAACAAGCGGGCAGACCTGGTTTTCATCATTGACAGCTCCCGCAGTGTCAACACCCATGACTATGCAAAGGTCAAGGAGTTCCTCATGGACATCTTGCAATTCTTGGACATTGGTCCTGACGTCACCCGAGTGGGCCTGCTCCAATATGGCAGCACTGTCAAGAATGAGTTCTCCCTCAAGACCTTCAAGAGGAAGTCCGAGGTGGAGCGTGCTGTCAAGAGGATGCGGCATCTGTCCACGGGCACCATGACGGGGCTGGCCATCCAGTATGCCCTGAACATCGCATTCTCAGAAGCAGAGGGGGCCCGGCCCCTGAGGGAGAATGTGCCACGGGTCATAATGATTGTGACGGATGGGAGACCTCAGGACTCCGTGGCTGAGGTGGCTGCTAAGGCACGGGACACGGGCATCCTAATCTTTGCCATTGGTGTGGGCCAGGTAGACTTCAACACCTTGAAGGCCATTGGGAGTGAGCCCCATGAGGACCATGTCTTCCTGGTGGCCAATTTCAGCCAGATTGAGACGCTGACCTCCGTGTTCCAGAGGAAGTTGTGCAGTAAGTCCTGCTTCTCTGTCACTCTTCTAGATAAACCATTAGAGTTCATTCATTCATCTTCAGGTGTTCATTCTCTGTTACCATGTCCCAGATACTGCGCTGGCAATGGGTTTTCAACAAAGGCCAAGATAAACACAATGTGCTCCAGGGGCTTACACTTTGACCAAGGAGACACTCTTTTTCTTTTTCCTTTTGAGACAGAGTCTTGCTCTGTCGCCCAGGCTGGAGTGCAGTGGTGCGATCTCAGCTTACTGCAAGTTCCGCCTCCCGGGTTCACGGCATTCTCCTGCCTCAGCCTCCCGAGTAGCTGGGACTACAGGTACCCACCACCATGCCCGGCTAATTTTTTGTATTTTTAGTAGAGATGGGGTTTCACCGTGTTAGCCAGGATGGTCCCGATCTCCTGACCTTGTGATCCACCCGCCTCAGCCTCCCAGATTGCTGGGATTACAGCGTGAGCCGCCGCGCCCGGCTGAAGACACATATTTTTATTTATTTATCTTTCAGAGACAGGGTCTTGCTCTGTCACCCAGGCTGTAGTGCAGTGGCATGATCAAAGCTCACTGTAACCTCGAACTCCGGGGCTTAGGTGATCCTCTTGCCTTAGCCTCACAAGTAGCTGGGACTACAGGTGTGCACCACCATGCTGGCTTATTTTTTAATTATTTGTAGAGACAAGGTTTCGCCATGTTGCCCAGGCTGTTCTGAAACTCCTGGCCTCAAGTGACCCTCCTGCCTCAACCTCCCAAATGCTGGGATTATAGGCATGAGCACCCAGCTGAGACAGACAGTAAATATATAATTATACAAATAAGTAACTATAGTTGTCACAGTGTAATGGAGGAAGAATTCAGGACACGATGGAGTGTACAACCCCGGGACCTGACCTAGGCCTGGGTGCTCAGGGAGATTGCCCTGGGGAAGGGACACATAAGTCCAAGCCACAGAATGAGGAACAGTAGATAGACAAAGTTTTTCTTCAGCACATGGAGCTGCCCTGGAATTCCCTAAGTTGGAATTCATGAGTTGGAGTAGGGATAGGAATGGAAAGGCAGAAAAAGTAACAATCTCTCCTTGGATGGTGTGGAATACCATGGCATTTTTGCCCCATGGTGGTGCTGGCGGAGGATGTTTTCTCAGCTGACAAAGAGGTCCAGCGTGTACGAGGACCAAGGTGTGGTCCTGGCAGCTCCCTGCCTGTTAAGATTGTAGGGGCCATTCCTCACCTGCCAACTCTTTCTGCAGGAAGATGCTTCTCGGAGCTGCATTCTTCTATGTTGCAAGCTTTCTTCCCTCTTTTGCTTTCTAACCCTCTTTCCATAGGTCTTCTCTCTCCCTTCCTTCCAGCGCACTTTCCAGTTATCTCTACCCCTGCTCCTGCCCCCCTCTTCTCAGCAGGTCGGCCTGCATTCTCTGCAGTTTCCTGCCTCTGTGGCTGCCTTTTTGTTTCTTCCTCCTCCGGGAGGGCAGGGGGCCAGCAGCCCAATCCGGGAAACTCGCGTCCTGATTTGGTAAACAATGTCCCACCCTGACTTATCCATTCCCAGTGGTCCCTGTCCCCTCCAGCTACCATGAATCTTTGATGGGGAAATAAAAAGAAATAATCTATTTTTAAATGTCTATTTGTAAATGATCTATGTGTAAATATCTATTTGTAAAATGTAAAATACCTTTTCCTAGATCAGGGTGGAGAATGAGCTTTAGAGCCAGACTCCGCACCCACTCCCCAGGAGGGGCACCCGGGAGGGGGTTCTCAGAATGTGACATATTCTAGACCCCTAAGATACAGGCCCCAGGGAAAAAAGGTGTGCTTTTGATGTGTATTACACAAAATCCCCTGCTGAGAACTAACCTCAACAAGTGCAGAGATCTCATTTGTTCTTGACTCCAGAATCAAAAGATTTATTTAAGAAATCAATGCCGTGAAGAAGAAAGAATCTTTTTCCTTGCAATGCCACTTGGAAAGTGTTCAGAAGTGCCATTTCCCTGGCACTGCAGAGGTCGTGTTGTGGTGTGCCATGGCCCAAGTCAGCTGGAACACTTTAATCAGCAGGACACACTGCAAGCATTTCCAAGGTTTATGACTTTAAATGACTTCTGCAGAATTTATGTTTCCCCTTTCCTGAAAATATTAAAAGGGAAATTGGTTCTGTAACCATTTTGACAGTTTATTCATTTGTGTTGGAAAATGTTAATGGAGGGGTTCTTTTTATAATCATTCTGGATTTATCAGAAAATGAAAAGATAACATGATGAGGCTGAGGAGCTACACAGTGGGACTGAGCACCCCCCTCCGCTCCCATGGTGTTGAATAGGATATACCAATGTGGACGTGTCCATGGAAAAACCATCTCTGTGTGCTTTATGGCAAGGCAGCAAAATGAAAAGGCAGTTTGGACTTTTCCTCCCTTCATCTTCTTTGTTATAATCTGGAAGCTCTAAGAAAACATCAGTGTTATCCCATTTGTTCCTGTGGCCTGAGAAATGAATCCCCTGTGAGTGCCCCCATCCACTCTGCAGGAGACACGGCTGCTGTCTCTCCCTGCACTGCACTGCCAGGCTTTGCTCAGCAGACTCAGCAGCAGTCTTGAAATGCTGAAGAGGCCCCAGGGCCTCTTTATCAACTGCACAGTAAAGACTGCAGTAACTAACATTTATAAAGCACTTTCCCGGATGTTATCGCAGAAAGCCCCGGGAGGCAGCAGCACACTCCTGCCTTCTCTTTTTACAGGTTAAGGAAGTTGCTAAGTGAATCACCTGAAAAACAAATAGCCAAGATATAGTTGGATGCTAATTCCAAATCTCTTGCTCATTTCACTCCTCTTCATGTTGGGAATTATAAATTCCTCTTTTAAGGTAAACTATTTTCTGATGGCCACCTCCACAGTCCAGCCTGGCCAGGTAAACCTACCTTGCAGTTGGCATTCACCTGAAATAGGTGAAACTCTGAAGGGAGCCTTCGTAGGAGGAAGAGGAGCTGACTCTAGCTGTACAATCTTGAGCAAATGTTTGTGCTCTCTGAGCCTCAGTTGCCTCAACTGTAAAATGAGATTTTATATGCAGAAAGTAGATGAGTGAACAGGTGTTGTAAATGGTAGAGCCCTATTCAGTGTGCACTGTGTTATGTATTATTACAATCAAATACACTGAGGACCGATGGGCTAGGCAGATGGCCTCAGTTTTGATCTGCACTCAGATGATTAGACAACAATGGTGAGCATTTTCCAAGTTGCAGATGACATCTCTGAGGTTTCAGAAGTTTCATTTGTTCCTTAAACATTCATTGAACTTGTAAACCAAAAAGTATCTGAGACAAGTCCCAATCAATTTAAAAGTTTATTTTGCCAAGGTTAAGGACATGCCTGGAAAAAATGAACAGAAAATCACAGGAACAATCTGTGGTCTGTGCCTTTTTCCAAAGATGATTTTGAGGGCTTCAGTATTTAAAAGGGAGAGAGGGAGGGCATGGTCACATTACTGAACCC
The DNA here is from genome assembly GCF_003255815.1 of Theropithecus gelada. Taxonomy (NCBI): domain Eukaryota; kingdom Metazoa; phylum Chordata; class Mammalia; order Primates; family Cercopithecidae; genus Theropithecus; species Theropithecus gelada. The sequence continues at coordinate 100,302,258 of NC_037676.1, forward strand.
ACATGTTGCAAGAGAAAAGGAGCAGGTAGGGGAATAGTCAATTATATAGTCCTCTAGCGCTCAGTAAATCAACACTTTACATAAGATAAGGTGAACATAGAGTAGCTACTTATGGAGATATTTAACCTTTTATCTGTAGCGATCTGCTTAGGAACAAAAGCAAAGGCCGTTTCTTGCATTACTCAGCTTTTAGCTTAATTTTTTTCCTTTTGGCGTAGTGAATTGGGATCCTGAGATTTTATTTTCCTTTCACAAACTATACCCCAATAATAGCTAATCTTGTCCTGTGCTAGGTACTTTTAAATACGGTATTCCATTTAATACTTAAAATAGCCCTTTGAGGCAGGTACTATCATTATCTTTTTTTTCTTTCTAAGAGATAGGGTCTCACTATGTTGTCCAGGCTGGCCTCGAACTCCTGGGCTCAAGCAACAGCCTCCCAAGTAGCTGGGACTACGTGTCACTATACGTGGCTCTATTATCCCTATTTTACAGAACTGGAAATTGTCAGGGTCTGCCTGGGGGCTCCAGGAGAGCTTTAAAGACAAGGTGATACTAATCATTACTAACATTTCTTGATATTAATGTATGCATGTGTTGTTTCAGGCTATTAGCATATGTTAACTCACTTTATTCACACAACAAACCTGTCAAGTAGATGCTCTTTTAGTTCCCATTTTATGGAAGAGGAAATTGAGAACCAAAGAGGTTAAATAACTTGTCCAAGATCACACACCTGTAAGTGCTGGAGCTTGTTTTTTGTTTTTGCTTATTTGTTTGTTTTGTTTTGTTTTTTGAGATAGGGTCTCACTCTGTCACCCAGGCTAGAGTGTAGTGGCATGATCATAGCTCACTACCACCTCAAAGTTCCATCCCAGCTTGGACTACAGGTGTGTGCCACCATAAATGAACAATTTTTATTTAAATCTTTTTTTTTTTTTTTTTAAAGAGAAAGAAACAGTGTCTTACTATGTTACCCAGGCTGGTCTTGAACTCCTGGGCTCAAACAACCCTCCTGCCTCTGCCTCCCAAAGTGCTGGGACTACAGACATGAGCCACTGTGCCTGGCCTGTAAGTGGCAGAGTTGAGACGTGAGCCCAGGCATTCTGCAGGCAGAACTGAAAATCAATGCTGCATCTGCAGATTGGGACAGGCGGTGTCTGGGTGTGATCAAGGCAGGACCTTTATCATACAGTGAGGAATTGATTAGACTCTGGAGTCAGACCTCGCTGGGTGAGAGTCCTGGCTTTGTCTCTTTGGCTGTCTGGCTGTGAACCTGAGCACAGTGGAGGCTTTATACCTGCAGCCAGGGACTTCCCATACCAGCCACAGCAAGGGGAATCCTGAGGTTGCATTCTCAGGCCACCCCTGAGACCACCAGGGAGAGGCCAGGTGCCCTGTGAATTGAGGTCTGTCTACGAGATGACCAAAACCCACACATCCTGGAGTCTGCCATTTTTGCCACCCAGTAAGAGAAAACACTGAATCTAGGGGCTGCAAACGCTGTCCCAAGTGTTCTGGTGATTCTTGCCACCTGGGCAGGACTGCTTTTTTTTTTTTTTTTTTTTTTTTTTGAGACGGAGTCTCGCTCTGTCACCCAGGCTGGAGTGCAGTGGCCGGATCTCAGCTCACTGCAAGCTCCGCCTCCCGGGTTCACGCCATTCTCCTGCCTCAGCCTCCCGAGTAGCTGGGACTACAGGCGCCCGCCGCCACGCCCGGCTAAGTTTTTGTATTTTTAGTAGAGACGGGGTTTCACTGTGTTAGCCAGGATGGTCTCGATCTCCTGACCTCGTGCTGGGATTACAGGCTTGAGCCACCGCGCCCGGCCAGGACTGCTTTTAATTAACTTCTAGATGCTGACTTTATCAGCCTCGTCTGGTATTTTGGAGCAGGGAACCAGGCTGTTCCTACCCTAATAGCCCCACCCCACCCAGGCCAGGCACAATTTAAGGCCCTAATAGTATTCCTAGGACACACCTTCATGAACTGGCCTGGGCAAAGTCTACAGTGATTGTACCCCTTTGAGGCCCTGTTGTGAAGTGGGGAGGCTGGACTGACTTCACAAACGTTGAGTCTACTGTACTCAGTAATACAAGACCTCCAGCCCACCTACCCACACTGACCACTCCTTTAGTCATTCATACAATCATTAAAAAAAAAAACTGTTCTTATTTCCTAGTCAACATATCCAATCCCACCAGGTTGCTGATGAGTTATTCCTTCCTGCTGAACACAAGGCCTTGCCTGAGTGTAAACCCAGAGGGCCCTCTGAGAAATGAGGCTCATAGGACTGTTTCCAGCAGGCCGGTGGAGGAGGCAAGACTGTGGTCTCCACTTGGCTCTCATCACAAATGCCCGTCCCACAGAGGGCAAGGCATGAGGCCTGGATGCTCTGAAAGTCACTCAGCACTCACCCACAGCATTCTACAGATGGGAAAGTTTTATTCTGGTTTAGTGAAGATGTTTGGGATTCTTTTGGTTGAAAGTGTGAGGAATTCCATTTTTTTCTAAAAGGTAGGGCTAGTGCATTATATTATCCATGGAAACAAGGACGGCAGTCGTGGGGGTCGTGCTTTCACTCCATCTCCCCTCCACTCCTCTCCTTCTCAGGTCCGCAGTCAGGAAGCATGGCCCCCCACCCCAGCCCCTGAGGCTCACTTGTCCTCAGTTTGAGCCCCCTTTTATTCGGTTCTGGTTCCTAAATGCCAGTAAAGGACTCTGATTGTCAAACCCTATACCAACCAACAGTGGTCAGGAGTGGGACTACCTCAGACCACCACGGCAGCTCCCAGATGCAAAGTGTCTGGAGTGAGACGGAAAGGCAGTTTTTAGAAAAAGCAAGTACCAGATTAAATAATAGTAAATGTCTGTACTGAGGTCCCTAGAGCCCGTCCATGCCTCTACAGGTAAAGAAATAGCCTCAAGAGCTACCTGATTTCCCAGAACTTCCCTCACTTGTTCAAGGTAGAGGGGAACTAGAACACAGTCTTCTAGCTCCCAATCCAGTGCCTTTTCTATTACACCAAGTTATAATGTTCTAGTTCCAGTTTCTCTTATGGCACCTGGCCAACATAAGCCTTAGTAACAAGCTGTCACTGTAAAACCCAATGCAGTAGTTCTTTTAATTCCCCCTCCCCACCACTATTTTTTTTTTTTCCCCGATGGAGTCTCTCTCTGTCGCCCAGGCTAGAGTGCAGTGGCACGACCTCTGCTCACTGCAACCTCTGCCTCCCAGTTTCAAGCAGTTCTCCTGCCTCAGCCTCCTGAATAGCTGAGACTACAGGTGCCCACCACCATGCCTAGCTTATTTTTATGTTTTTAGTAGAGATGGGATTTCGTCATGTTGGCCAGGCTGGTCTCAAACTCCTGGACTCAAGTGATCTGCCCACCTCAGCCTCCCAAAGTGCTAGTATTACAGGCATGAGCCACCATGCCTGGCCTAATTTCCCCATTTGATAGGTGAAGAAAGTGGAGTTCAGAGAAACCAAGTCATTTGCGCAAGGTCATAGGGAGTGGCGAAGCTAAGCCTTCAGGCGGTCTATTTCCAGCAGCCATCCTCTCCCCACTGCTGCTGGCTGTTCTCCAGATATTTTCTCTCCATCACAGCTCCTGTCTTCTTATTTTGTCTGTTAGGGTCTCAGCAAGAAGACAGGCACCAGGTACATCACTTGGGCCTCCCACTCACGGCAGTGGGTGACTGCCGTGTAGTTGGCTGCCTACACACGACACTTCCTTAATTACGGAGGGAGACAGTGACATGCTGTGAGTGCCTCAGAAATGCCCTCTGCCCTTGGGTAATTTGACTCCAGCAATCCATGAAAAGAAGAGAGTCTCTCAGGATGCAAAGCAAATGCAAATTAAAAGTGGGATAATGATTACCCTTCACCATAAGATTGTCAAAACTTAAAGTTTGATGACACCAAGTACCGAAGTTTTGAGGGGATGGGCATCATTAGGACCATCATTGCTGATATGAGCTGTCTTGGAAGGCAATTAGGCCATATCCATTTAAAGTGAGACCCAGTCCTAGAGAAACCATCGCACATGCCTTCAAGGAGACATGTTCAGGAATGTTCATCACAACATTGTGAAAGTAAAAACTTGGAAGCCACCCAAATGCTGACCAATGGGGAAATGGCCAAATAAAATGAGGACAGTCATATGACCAATGGATAAATCAATTGGGAGGGATAAACTAGATCTAAGATTTTGATTAAATCTAAAATACAGTTAGTTTTCATTATTCACAATAATTGTGTTTTATAAAGTCATTACAAACACTGAATTAGAAAATACTAAACCATTGCTCCTGTGGGAATATAGGGTTAGGTTCCTGCAATCCTCTGGTGACAACATTTTTTGTCAACTAATCAATACATAGCCTTGTTTTATGTATGTTTCTGTTTAAAAACATCTTATTTGTTTTTTGTTTGTCTGTTTTTTGAGACAGAGTCTCTCTGTGTCTGCAGTGGCACAATCTCAGCTCACTGCAACCTCTGCTTCCTGGTTTCAAGCGATTCTCCTGCCTCAGCCTCCTGAGTAGCTGGCATTACAGGCGCCTGCCACCATTCCTGACTACTTTTTGTATTTTTTTTTAGTAGAGACACGGTTTCACCGTGTTGGCCAGGCTGGTCTCAAACTCCTGACCTCAAGTGATCCGCCCACCTCGGCCTCCCAAAGTGCTGAGATTACAGGTGTGAGCCACCATGCCTGGCCGAAAACATCTTATTTGATATATACCATTGATTCATTAACATTAGACCCAGAGCCAACAATAACTCCTGACTGAATGAAACTTATCTAACACGTATTTTCCCTGTACGGCACATTGCAGCCTTTCTGCACTGAGGAACACTAGACAGCACATCACCATTTTAAACAGCAAAATCACTTACAGAAATGAAAAAAAAAATCATGGTGCTAAGTAGACTGCAAAAAGGATACTTGTTTACAGAATGAAAGCTGAAAAAGAAGGCGGAGTGGCACCTTATCCAACCTCAGCTGGGAACATCTGCACCAGACAACACATTTTTTTTGTAGTCTCAGCTACTTGGAAGGCTGAGGCAGGAGGATCACTTGAGCCCTGGAGATTGAGGCTGCAGCGAGCTATATGACTGTGCCACTGCACTCCAGCCTAGGTGACAGAGCAAGAGCCTGTCTCACAAAAGAAACTAAATGTAGAGGTATTTTTTTTTTTTTTTTTTTTGAGACGGAGTCTCGCTCTGTAGCCCAGGCTAGAGTGCAGTGGCCGGATCTCAGCTCACTGCAAGCTCCGCCTCCCGGGTTCACGCCATTCTCCGGCCTCAGCCTCCCGAGTAGCTGGGACTACAGGCGCCCGCCACCTCGCCCGGCTAGTTTTTTGTATTTCTTAGTAGAGACGGGGTTTCACCGTGTTAGCCAAGATGGTCTCGATCTCCTGACCTCGTGATCCACCCGTCTCGGCCTCCCAAAGTGCTGGGATTACAGGCTTGAGCCACCGCGCCCGGCCATGTAGAGGTATTTTAAATTGAGTGCTTATGCACTCTGAGCATGTCCACTAGTGACCGTGAAAATGCTGTGAGTATTGGTTTGGGCTTACAAATACAGTTTAGTGAGTAGGCAAATTCATAAATGTGGAATCTGTGAAGAATGAGGATCAACTGAACATGTCACAGTTTGACATCTCTGAAACTGGGGTGCATTTTAGATTCCATGAAATACAGTACACGTATCAACATGGATAGAATCTGTGATTAATGTTGAGTGAAAACTGAGTTGAAGGTCAATATATATAGGATGAACCTACAGATGCAAAATAAAACAAAATGCCACCATAATTCTCCTTTGCTGTAAAATGGTTAACAGGTATCTTCAGCATTCCCCAGGCACTATTCTCAACACTCTACCATCTCCATTAATTTACCCTTTTTGAGGTTCTTATGAGGTAGGTGCTATTTTTATCCTCATGTCATATAAAGAGGTTAAGAAAATTGCACAAAGGGCTGGGTGTGGTGGCTCATGTCTGTTATCCTAACACTTTGAGAGGTTGATGCAGGAGAATTGCTTCAGCTCAGGAGTTTGAGACCAGCCTGGAAAACATAGTAAGACATCATCTCTATTTTTGAAAATGAGAAAACTTCTATTTTATTTAAAAATAATAATAATAAAAGAAAATTGTACAAGGTCACAAGAAATCTGTTTATTTCACCCTGAAGTAAAAATCACTGATTGGATCTACAAACCTTCCTAGTGTTATTTGTATCCTAACAGGAACCAAAACACAGACAATCAAACTCAGAACAGTACATTCTAAATTGTATTGTTGTGAAATAAAACAGCTTCACTTCCCTGGTTCATTTATTGTCCACCATATTTCTTACTCCAATGTAAAGAGACATAAACTTCAGATGGATTTAATCACAGCTGAGTTTTCATAAGTGCTGGATTAATGGAATTGTTCTAAGCTTTTGAGAGCTCCTTTTATTTTAGCTTCATAAAAATGCATTTCTACATATAGACACCTTTTTTGTTTATGAGAACACTTGCATAACTTGTTGTTTGTACTGTTGCTTGTTAATTTTAAATACAATCAAGTTACATTGAGTAAAGTCAGAAATTAGGACATTAAAAAAAGAGAATTTTTATGAGCTACAGACAGACTTACGCAAGAACCAATGTACCAGAAGGCTGAGGTGCTTCAGAAACTAAATGCAGAGGGCAGGCGTGGTGGCTCATGCCTGTAATCCCAGCACTTTGGGAGGCCAAACTGGGAGGATGGCTTGAACCCAGGAGTTTGAGACCAGCCTGGGCAACGTAGTGAAACCCTGTCTCTACAAAAAAAAATTTAAAAATTAGCCAGGCATGGTGGCATACGCCCGTAGTCCCAGCTACTAGGGAAGCTGAGGTGGGAGGACGGCTTGAGCCCAGGAATTTGAGGCTGCAGTGAGCCATGATTGTGATACTGTACTCCAGCCTGGGAGACAGAGCAAGGCCCTGTCTTAAAAAATAAATAAATAAATAAAAGAAAAGATGCTAAATAAAGAGATAACATAAAGATTATAGAAACATGAAACATGTGAATGCATTTTTTACTCCAAATTTTGGTGTATACTTTTGCATATTAAAAAAATTACATTACCCTTGAAATATGATTTTGAGAAACTATTGGTTGTTTAACACATTCTTGCTTATTTAATAGCTTTTCCTCCAGCCCCATTGCTGCTTCCTAAAAATCCACACTTAAGCCAAAGCCCCCTCTGATGCTGGCAAACTTTTCTGATTCCCCACATACCCACATGGGTATTAAGTTGAATAATTAATACATGGGTATTAAGGTGAATTGGAAATTTCTTGATTTTTTTTTTTTTTTTTTTGTGGATCAAAACCAATCAAGTATCAGCAATTTCATACAGTTCAGCCTAACACCGTTTCTCTTTGATTTTCCATGGCCCTTTATCTGGCCCTGTCTTGTCCACCTTGGACTGTGAGCCCCCTTGAGGGTAGGGACTGCAGCTTGTTTCTGAGTCCTGCCCATAGGAGAGAGTAGGTGCTGAATAAATGCTTGCTGGCAGGAATGGAGTGAGAAAGGGTGTCACCGTTGACTTACCTTCCTGTGTCTTCCCTTTCAGCGGCCCACATGTGCAGCACCCTGGAGCATAACTGTGCCCACTTCTGTATCAACATCCCTGGCTCATACGTCTGCAGGTGCAAACAAGGCTACATTCTCAACTCAGATCAGACGACTTGCAGAAGTAAGACTGCTTTGCTGATATATTTGTGGTTTCTTCCTCTTTCCTCTTCCCCTCTCTTCTTTTATCTGGGCTCATTTTATTCATCTGTGATGCCTCACTCACCCCAGTTATCATCTCTTGGGGACAGAAATAAAGTTTGGTATTTTCTGTTGACCCCATCACAGTGCCTAGTCCAGAGCTGGGCACACAGTAGGCCATCAGGAAGAGTTAGAAAGCTAGGTAGAAGCACCATCTCAGAAATAGCCTCTTTGAATGTATGAACTGGTCTTCTTTACATCCAAGCTTGTTCTTTAGCAGGCACTACCGAAGAGCCTTTTCATCCACTGTCTTTATTCACTGTACCCTAAGGAACTGTTTCCGTATTTTATTATCTTCTATAAAGCGTGGATTTAGGAAGAGTTATTAACCTTGGCTGGGAGCGATTATTCAAGTTCTGTTTTAGAGCGGTACAGGGACCCAGTTGCTTTGGTGTGGGACACTTTATAGGTGTCCCAGATTTTAAAAAGGGGGTAAACAGATGTAAGATATTAGAACTCGCATTCTCTTTTTTGGCTAAGTGCCAAAGACTAGACAATATACTGATATTTGAGCCAGCACAAGGTAGTCTACCCCTTAAAGGACAGAATTACCCATACACAGAGTACCATGTCCTTACTTTTTAAAGTTATGGATAAAGCCACTGAGTTAACCCACAGATGACCAGGCTACCAAAAGCAAGGCATGAGGAACCCACATGGAAGCAAATAAAACTCAGCTAATCTGACACTTAGTTCATGCACTGAGTAACTGTTGCAATGTGTCATTGTTGCAATGTGTCATTGTTGTTATACCTCATGGCAAGCAATTAAGCATTAATGGAAAGCAGTTTGCACAAATGGCTGTAATTAGTGTCACATTTATAGAGGCAAACCACCTTTTTCATGTTTCTTCTCACTTTTCTTCAGTTTCAGGGTTGAGTGGTTGGCTGGAGTTCTCTCCCTGCCCCTCAAGATTAGGTAACATCTGCTTGACCCTCCAGTTTTGTGTGGCCTGTGCAAGCCCAAAGCCCTCTGGACTCTGAATCGCAGGCGTGGGGTGGGGGATATGTGTTCTTAGGCTCCTCTCAGACCCCAGGATCCCAAGTGGAGTGCAGCCTGAATCACCCTTATCTTCCACTTGAAGCTCTGATGCTTCCTCAAGACCCACAACAAAGTCACTTGCACCAAATACTCACGGGTTTCCTAGAGTTTCCTAAAGAACTGGGGGAGATTGCGAAAGGACATCTCACACATTGCTCAGCAAACAACCTAGAGATCTCTTTAGACACCCCCCTCTATACACCTCCACCTCTCCAGGTGTTCTACCTCCCCACAACCATCCTCTGGAGGCATCCCTCATCCTCTTCAGGCATCCTCCCCTCTGCCCTAGATACTTCTCTGGCCCATCTCAGCCTCCCATCATCTTGCCCACTCTCTTCCTGCCCTTCTCCTTCTCCTCCTCCTCCTCTTCCTCCTCCAACTCCTCCTTCTCCTTCTCCTTTCTTCTTTTCCTTTGATTTGTTTTTTTAAGACAGGATCTTGCTCTGTTGCCCAGGCTTTAGTACAGTGGCACAATTATGACTCGCTGTAGCCTCAACCTGCTAGACTCAAGCAGTCCTCCCACCTCAGCCTCCTGAATAGCTGGGACCACAGCTGCATGCCACCATGCCGGACTAATTTTTGTAGAGATGAGGTTGCTCAGGCTGGTCTCGAACTCCTGAGCTCAAGTGCTCCATCTGTCTCAACCCCTGAAAGTGCTGAGATTTACGGGACTCAGCCACTGTGCCTGGCACCCTTCTCTTCTTAGGAGCACAAAGAATTCCTCTCCTTGTCTCATGTCCCACTGAGTGACTGGGAATCTGCTGATATTTATTTTCCGTGGGCTGGCCTAGCCAAGCCAGAGGAATTCTGACACCAGCAAATAAAAAATAAAATGTTCTTGCCCTGATTTTATGAGCAAGGCCTTCCCCCACACAGCAAGGTTTGCCAGACCCCTGCCTGGGCCTGCCACAGACCCTGATGTCCCCCAGCTCTCAAGTACTTCTCTGGCCTTGGCTTCCTCCTGCCTAGGGATGTGCCACAGAAGAATGTGAAGCAGACCCTGCCGGGACTTCAGACAGACTGGCCATGTGGAGGGGCAGGGAGGCCTCAGCGGAGGAGGGCTAGGAGCTCAGGGCAGGGCTTCTCAAACTTCAGTGACTAAGAATGAGCCAGGAAGCCAACTCCTGGGCTTACCCTTAGAGATTCAGAGTCAACAGGTCTGGATTTTCAATGAACTGACGAATGACTGCCACGCTTTGAGATTCACTGGCCTCAGGCAGTGACAGGTCCCAGGGAGGGGCTTAGCCGAGCTCTGCTGTCCCATCTGACCCAGCTCTCCAGTCACCCTGAACCAGTTAAGCCATCTTAACCTTCAGCCAGACTTAGCTTAATAAATGTGCAGTGATAAAGGACAGCTCTCTCTCTTTCAGAAGAAGATAACACTAATAACTCGCAGTGATAAAGTGTAGCTCTCTCTCTTTCAGAAGAAGATAACACTAATAACTCTTTTGCTTTCCCAAAATTGGTGTACCAGGGGCCTTGGTGGAAGAACAAGGCCCTCACTGTCCACAGATCTGGGCTTGAACCCTGACGTTATCACTTACCAGCTATGGCTGTCTCACTCTGAGCTGGTTATTTAAACTCCTTGACTCTCAGTTTCCTCACCCATAAGATGGGAAGGGTGGTAACAAATCAATACCTGTCTCACTGATTATGTCCTTGTTAGGCCCTGTTTTTGGTCTGGAGGACAGTTAAAAGCCATGCCAAGTAAAGGCTGTGCCATCTACTGACCCCTGCTGATGAGCAGGGACCTCTGCCTGCCAACACCGAGAGAAACTCACAATGGGCCTGGAAAGGAGGGATGCACTCCACTTCTGGAAGCTATTTCCACTTAATTTCCATGTCCTGGGCGTAGCTGGATAATCTCCCAGAGGAAAAGCCATGTGGCTGACACCTCCTCCCCAAAGCACCTCTTACTCCCTAAGAAGTGCTTGCCATTCTTTCTTCCATACAATCATTGATTGGTTCATTTATTTTTTCATTTAACAATTGTTTTTGAGCATAAAAATGTGCCAGGCAGCATGAAAAGTACTGGAAATAAAATAGTGAATAACACAGCAATATTCTTTCTTTTTTGGAGCTCACATTTTTGCATGGGAGTGAATCAAATAAACAACCAGGGTAATTGCAACCAAAAGTGACTACAATCCACATCCACCTCAGTGTGCAACACACGAGGTCAGGCCTAACTATAGCCACTTGTTAGGTGTTTACCATGTGCCAGGAGCTTTCCTGCGTGCTTTATATCTGCTGTCTCATTTAATTCTCACAATGAGCTCTTAAAGTGGGTTTTATCACTCTCGTTTTACAGATAAGCAAAATAAGGAACAAAAGGTTAGACGATTTACCCAAGGTCACATGGCTAGCAACGTGATCAAACCAGAATCCATGTCCTGTTAAGTCCTCGCTCTTGGCCATCATTTGAGACTGTCCCATAACCCTAGAGGACCCCCAGATGGCAGCAGGACAACCCTTCAATCAGAAAACCTTCTCCAAGCCGGGAAGACAGATAGGTTCCTTAGCCCACTAATCCCGGGGAGACTTAGAACTAATTCAGGACTAACATTCAACACATTGTTACTTCCCCAAGGTCACTACCAATTGCTGTGGTACTGTCACTGCACAAAATCATAGTGGGAGGGCTTCTTCAGCAACTGCCTTTGAATACACACATGCATACACGCTATAGAATATATACATATGTATATGTCCCCACCATCGTATATTTGTAATTCATGTGGAGAGGGGAAGCAGACACAGTTGATTGATACATTCTTCGAATGGTGGTGGACCTTGGCTATTAGACTTCTGGCTTCTTTTCCTATGGAACTTCAGAATTCCGTCCCCTGCCAGTGTCCCAGAAGGGTGATGGTTCTTATAGAATCAGGTTATTACAAAACACCTGAATCCCATATTCAGACAACCTGGATCAGCAGTTGAGCTGAAATCCTACTTGTCTATAATTTCCACTTTTGATCCTATTTCTGCCATCTGAAGCCGTATACCAAAAAGTTATTTCCTTATCCAAACAAAAAGAGAAAGCCCTTCAATTATTGAAGAGTGTTATTCCCACACACTGACCCCATTCCTATCAATTTTCTCTTCTTCAGGGGAAAAAACACATCTTTTGATGACCTAGTTTTGGGTCTCTTCACTGTCCAGGTAACCCTCTTCTGGGTGGATATTAGTTGTCTAAAAAGAGCCTTTCCATCTGAAGACTAGATCAAATACATTAAAGAATCTTAACTTCCATCTTTTCTTGGCCTTTTGGCTAAGATCAAGGTGTAGAATTTTACCTTCCAGGTTGTGTCTATATGGGCAATTTTGAATGTACTGGATGTCAACATTGTGGATTACTTCTGCCTTTCAAAAAGTCTCCCCTATCCGATACCATTATATGAGATATATGCAAAAGCATCAGCATAATACTAGAACAATGGAATTTTATGTTCCTTCCTTTTCCCTTTTAAAAAAAAATGGGGGGGAAGAAAACCTCATGAAGTGTGCCCCTCTTCACATGCTTCCTCTTCCCCAAATTCCTGTCCTACTAACAAGAAAGAACTTTATCTTGTTTCTTTTTCTTGACGTATTTTTCAAAATAAGGAATTTTCCCTTTCTTCTGGAACATTTAATCTATCTGAAAGCTGACGATAATGCAGCATTTAGAAAACTTCATTTGGCAGAAAATGTAGACTTTCTTATCCAGCTTAAACTTTTTTTTTTCCTCTCAAGAACGATACCAAATGCATTTTACTGCTTTCGTTCTTTGGAAATGTTCCCAACATTATTTTTCCCAAGCTACATAAGTGATTTAATAGATTTATGTTAGAGTTTAAACAAGGAGCATGACCCAGAAAAACCACTGAATTATTAGAGAGAGATAATTATAACCAACATTCTTCATGAATTTAGATGTGAAAATTCTTAAAAATTTAGCCACTAGAATTCAACAATATATAATAAGAACAATACATCAAGACCGAATGGAGTTTATTCCAAGAATGCAAGTTTGGTTTAACATTCAAAAATCAATCAATATAATTAACCATAGCGGCCAGGTGTGGTGGCTCATGCCTGAAATCCTAGCACTTTGGGAGGCTGAGTTGGGCGTATCACCTGAGGTCAGGAGTTTGAGACCAACCTGGCTAACATGGCAAAACCCCGTCTCTACTAAAAATAAAAAAATTAGCCTAGTGTGGTGCATGCCTGTAATCCCAATTACTCAGGAGGCTGAGGCAGGAGAATTGCTTGAACCTGGGAGGTGGAGGTTGTGAGCCGAGATTGCACCACGCATTCTAGCCTGGGCAACAGAGCGAGACTCCGTGTCAAAACAACAACAACAAAAGCCACTAAAACTAATAAATGAGGTTAGCAAGGTTGCAAGATAAAAAGTCAATATACTTAAAAAATTACTTCATTGTATTTCTGTATACTGGCAACAAAAGTCAGAAATTGAGATTTTAAAATACCAGGTATAATGGCATCAAAAATATGTAAATTAGGGATAAATTTTAGAGATGTGTACGATTTACACATTGAAAATATAAAAGATTTCTGGGATTAATTTAAAAAGACCTAAATAAATGGAGAGAGATACCATACCATGGATTGGAAGACTTAATATGGCCAGATGTCATTTCTTCCCAAATTGATCCATACATTCAAAGCAATCTCCTTCAAAATCCTGGCAGACCTATTGTTTTTAGAAATTGACAACTGATTTTAAAATGTATATGAACATGCAAAAAAAAACTAGAATAGTCAAACCCAGTCAATTCTCATTATTCCCAGTAGTTATGATCTATAAAATATCCATAAACACTAAATTGCAAATTCTGAATCATTGCTCCTAGATGAAACAGAGTTGGGTTCCTGAGAGCTTCCAATCACAACATCCAATCATAAACTTGTTTGATGTTCTGTTACAGACACATTTTTGAGTATATACTGTTAATTCATTAACATTGAAAGCTATTGTTCATGTCTGAACAAAGTACTTAGGAACAATAGACAGCATTTCAGCACTACTCTTGGGGGCCATTTTCAACAGCAAAATCACCAACGAGAAGTACAAAAAGGCAAAAAATGTGGCACTGCATAGACCACAGAAAGGATGCTTGTTTATGGGATGAGAGCTGAAATAAGAAGACAGAACATTGCCTTGTTTGACCTTACCTGGGAATATGTGTACTGGGTGACTCAAATTTTTTGCCACTCTGCGTATGTCCATGAATGGCTGAAAAAGTGTCATGGATATTGACTTGGGGTTACAAGCAAATTTTAGCAAGTAGGCAAATTCACAAATATGGAATCTGTGAATCATGCAGATTAAATAAAACTTTGAAAAAGATAAAGTTTGTCTTTAAATTTTGTTTAAACTACCTGATTTAAAGACTAATTATAAAGCAACAGTAATCAAGACGGTGTGGCATTGGTATAAAGATGAACATATAGAGCAATGGAACAGAACAGAATTGAGAAATAAACCCATATGTATGTGGTGAAATGATTTTTGACAGAGTGGGAAGGCAATTCAATGAGGAAACACTAATGTCTTCAACAAATAGTGTTGCAGCAATTGAATTGCCATGTGCAAAAAAGCAAGCAAGCAAACAAAAGGAAAATAAATCTTGTCTTTACCTCATACCATGTATAAAAATTAATTCAAAATGTATTCTAAGCCTAAATGTAAGAGCAGACACTATTAAATACCTTGATGAAATGGTAGAAGAAAAATCTTGATCACCTCAGGTTGGCAAAGATTTCTTAAATAGTACACAAAAAGCTACAAAACATAAAAGAAAAAAATCAGTATACTTCATCATGATGAAAACATTTGCTCTTCAAAATACTCTGCTACTAAAATGAAAAGGCAAGCCACAGATTGGGATAAAACATTTGCAAAACATATGTCCAACAAAGGACTTTAGAATATAAGGAATTCTATCACTCACTACCAAGAAGACAAACACCACCATAAAAATGGGCAAAAGATTTGAACAGACACTAAATCACGGAAGACATATGGGTAGCAAAGAAGCACATGAAGAGATGCTCAATGTTATCAGACATGAAATACCACTATACCTCCACTAGAATGGATAATTTTTTTTTTTTTTTTTTTTTTTTTTTGAGACGGAGTCTCGCTCTGTCACCAGGATGTGCAGTGGCACCATCTCAGCTCACTGCAAGCTCTGCCTCCCGGGTTCACGCCATTCTCCTGCCTCAGCCTCCGAGTAGCTGGGACTACTCCGCCCGCCACCTCGCCCGGCTAATTTTTTGTATTTTTAGTAGAGACGGAGTTTCACCATGTTAGCCAGGATGGTCTCGATCTCCTGACCTCATGATCTGCCCGCCTCGGCCTCCCAAAGTGCTGGGATTACAGGCGTGAGCCACCGCGCCCGGCAATTTTTTTTTTTTTTTTGAGACAGAGTCTTGCTCTGTTGCCCAGGCTGGAGTGCAGTGGTGTGATCTCGGCTCACTGCAACCTCTGCCTCCTGGGTTCAAGCAATTCTCCTGCCTCAGCCTCCAAGTAGCTGGGTCTACAGGCACACGCCACCAAGCCTGACTAATTTTTTATTTTTTTATTTTTTTTATTTTTAGTAGAGACAGGGTTTCACCATGTTGGCCAGGCTGGTCTTGAACTCCTGAACTCAGATCATCTGCCCACCTCAGCCTCCCACAGTGTTGGGATTACAGGTGTGAGCCACTGCGCCTGGCCAGAATGGATACATTTTAAAAGATTGACTATACCATGTGTTTGCAAAATTGGGAACTGGAATGCTCATACACCACCAGTGGTCATGTAAAATGGTTCCGCCACTCTGGAAAACAGTTTAGCGATTTCTTACAAAGTTAGATATTTATCTGTTATGTGACCCAGCCATTCCACTTTTAGATATTTACTCAAAAGAAATAAAAATTTATGTCTAAACAAAGATTTGAACACAAATGTTCACATCAGCTTTACTTGTAATAGCCCCAAGCTGAAAACAAGTCACATGTTGATTAACAGGTGAATGGGTGATACATTGCAATACATGCATCCTGTATAATACTCCTCTGCAGTGAAAAGAATGTGCTATTGACACTTGCAGCAGCCTGGATGCATCTCCAAATCACTGTGCTGAATGAAAGGAACCAGATCAAAAAAACAGTACATACCATGTGGTTCCATTTGTATAAAATTTTAGGAAATGGTATCTACTCAATAATGACAGAGAGCAGATTAGTGGGGTACTTGGGCTGAGGAGCGGGGAGCAGCAGGGAGAGGGATAGCAAAGCGGCATCAGGAAACTTGGGGGATGATGATGATGCTTATTATCTTGATTGCAGTGATGATATATTGATAAGCCTGATTTATCAAACTGTACACTTGAAATATGTGCAGTTTATTGTATGCCAGTTGTCACTCAATAAAGCTGACATTCATTAATCAGAACAAGGTTTCGGAAGCAAGTAGTGGTGCTGGACCAGACTACCTTTCTGGAATAGTTTGTTTGTGGCATCAGTGGAGGAGGAGAGAAGGAATGTAAGCGGGGATAGATTATGGAGCAATTTGATTCTCAAGCTAAGTTCCAACAGTGTCCTTTGTTGAGTAGGGGAACTGAACATGGTGTGTCAAGGGCAAAACCAGGTCATTTTAGTAAATTGGGGCCAGCAATAATGTGTGTGCTGGATTAGAGATAGAGAGTGGGGCAGGGATGCCTTCACTCATCCGCTCATTCATTCAATACCTGTGGATTCCCCTCTATGGGCCTGGCACTCTTATGGCGTATTTTTCTTACATATTAGGGACCCAAGAAACATTCAGATCTTGGTTTCCCTTTTGCCCCCAACACAGAGAGAAGAATGTGAAAGATGGAATCAGAGAACAATTCTAATCGGTCCAGTCAATTCAGTGTATGTTTCTTACGCCCACAGAATTAAGTAGGAGACCACAGCAACCATCCCAGCCTCAGTGAGGAGTTTATGACATCAGATAGGCGATGGCTGGTGGGGTCAGAGTAATTGAGACTGACAGATAACTTCAGAGAGGAAATCTAGTTTTCAGGGGAAACGGATGCGCCCAAGAGAGAGCCCACACACGTGGTTGGGTGCAGCTGGAGATGGAGAATTTGAGTTCAAGGAAAAGGCCTGGACAGTATGTGCTTGGTGGTGGTCATTGACCCTGAAAATAGATGAAATCTTGGAGGGAGAAAGCGGGTGTGGAAAGTGAAGGTCAGGATGTGAGCTCCGGGGCGGCCCACAGTCAGAGCTTGGGGCAAGGCTGGAAGGGTGAGCAGGCCGCACGCATACACACTCAAAGCAGCTGCCTTCCCTGACAATCAACAGCAGCCACCTGAGCTGTGGCTCAGCTGCTGTGAGCCAAAGCAGTGGGCTTGCTAAATGCCGTCGTCCAGCTTCCCCTTAACCCCGGCTGTCAGACCTGGGCCTGGGAGCTTAGGGATCATTATGTGCAGTTTGCTCACCCTCTGGCTGTACCAGGACACAGCGTTTTCTACGAAAGAAGGAATCTGGGGTGAGTAGAGCCCCATGGGAGAACTGAGCTGACTAAATGTGAGTGGAGAAATGCTCACTCATATGAAAAAAATGTACACATCAGGGGAACATCAGCTTGAACCTTGTACAGCTTTTCCTCCGCTTGGCTGTTTTTATGAGCACCCAGGCAAATGGTTCTCAAAGTGTGGTCCCCGTGGAAAACAGTATCAGCTTTGCCCAGAACTTACTAGAAATGCAGGTTCCCAGGCTTACCCTAGACCTACTGAATCAGGATCTCTGGAACTGGGGCCCAAGAATGTGGGTTTTCCCAAGCCCTCCAGGGAATGTTGATGTTCGCTGCAGTTTAAGGACTACTGACTTAGATGTTTTAAATAAGATCTCTCCCTGGGAGCGTCCACTCCAAAGGGGGTTTATATTAATATCATGTGACAATGGTTTGGAAATTGAAAAGCACTCTACGAGAGCAGGACATTATTCTTGTTTATTTATTATTTTTGTCAACCTCATTCACTCAGATTTACCTGTATTTTAAAACTTTGTTTCAAAGATTCCCCCCTTTCTCCTTTTCCCTTCCCCAAGGAAAACCAAAATCTTGTTAGTGAACAGGAGAATTGATTGAGAAAAACTTCAACTGCTGTAGGAAAGGAGGAGACTAGGCACAGCTGGAGTTTGCCTGAAAGGATAGTTTTTCTCAGTGACATTGGGTTTGTTTTGTTTCTTTCAGTGTAGAAGCACGAGGCTGATGACTCATCTACCATGGACATCTTTAAAGCCAAACTGCAGTTGTCAAAATAAGATTAGGGCTTTCAGACATGATGAAAGAGAGGGCACGGTCTCGAAAAGGCAAGCTTGGGTTTTCCCTGCATTTGTGGAGCCCCTAACTCGTAGCAAGCTTTCCTGTGGGAGTGGTCAGAGACCCCATCGTTACCCAGTTGAGTGAAACGGCAACCCTGATAACCCATTTCTCCTTCTCTCTTGCTATGATAAACAATTTCTTTCTTTCTTTTTTTTTTTTTTGAGACAGAGTTTCTCTCTGTCGCCCAGGCTGAAGTGCAGTGGCGCGATCTCGGCTCACTGCAAGCTCTGCCTCCCAGGTTCACGCCATTCTCCTGCCTCAGCCTCCCAAGTAGCTGGGACTATAGGCGCCCGCCTCCACGCCCGGCCAATGTTTTGTATTTTTAGTGGAGACGGGTTTGCACCATGTTAGCCAGGATGGTCTCGATCTCCTGACCTCGTGATCCGCCCGCCTCGGCCTCCCAAAGTGCTGGGATTACAGGCGTGAGCCACCGCGCCTGGCCGGATGAACAATTTCTGATTTCTACATCTCAGGTTAAATAACACCAAGAGCTATAAAAAGTAGAGGGTGTGTTCTAAAGGTGTTCATTTACTTTAACTCCAAAGACGAGATTAAACTGTCATTGGTGTCAACAGCATGCAGTGCAGCTTGTCTAAAATTCTGAAACATTGGTAAAAACCCTTTGATTTAGCCCTGGATGATGGCCAAAGCGTTCGCCCCATTCTTCGTGCTCCCCCGTCAGTTCTCCCTCCTTCCGGTGTAAGCAGATGAAAGTTTCCAAATTCTCTGGACTGAGATGCAGGCGCCAGGATTTCTAAGGGAAGGCGCTTACATCTAGGGTGCATGGGAGCCTCTGGGGAAACGGTGGTTGGGTTTGAGCACAGCCTTGGGGCTCTTGGCAGCAAATCTTCACTCATTAGTTTCACCTGGGAAGACTGAGTTATCCCTCTTAAAATTCTCCAGGCACTGAAAGAAGCAAGCAGATTTTGCTGTCTGTCAGATACATGCTAATGGTTGCTCCCTGGCAAGGCATAGCTCAAATTTGGCCAGGTCTTTTGTTATGAAATTCCAAATTACCTACTTTGCTGTACCACTTCAATTCAGCATAGAACTCAAAAACCAAACTTAACCAGAGATACATTTTTAGAATGTTAGGACCTAATATTCATGTTTGTAGGATTTTTTTTTTTTTTTTTTTTGAGACAGGGCCTTGCTCTGTCACCCAGGCTGGAGTGCAGTAGCACAATCATAGCTCACTGCATCCTGGAACTCCCTGGCTGAAATGTTCCTCCCACCTAAGCCTCCCTGGTAGCTGGGACTACAGGCGTGTGCCACTGTGCCTGGCTAATTTTTTGATTTTCTGTAGAGAGAAGATCTCTTTCTGTTGCCTAGGCTGGTCTTGATCCTCCTGCCTTGGCCTCCCAAAGTGCTGGGATTACAGGTGTGAGCCACTGTGCCAGCCCATAGTTGTAGCTTTTATAGGTACCTAATAAAGTGAAACTATTAGAATTGGGATGTGAGCAAAATTTGGTTGAAGTTCACCTCTCTCCCATGCTTAAGTAGGCATGCGCTACTGACACTTTTCTTTTCCCCCTTGATTTAGGAAAGGAGAAGGATGCTAACATGTGTTGAATACTTACTGTGAGCCGGGCACGGTGGCCTACACCTGTGAGCCCTGCACTTTGGGAGGTCGAGGCGGGTAGATCGCTTGAGCTCATGAGTTCAAGACAAGCCTGTCCAACATGGTGAAACCCTGTCTCTACAAATAATACAAAAGTCAGCTGGGTGTGATGGTGCGTACCTGTAGTCCCAGCTACTCAGGAGGCTGAGGTGGAAGGATTGCTTGAGCTTGGGAAGCGGAGGTTGCATTGAGCCTAGATATTGTGCCATTGCACTCTAGCCTGGGTAACAGAGCCAGACCTTGTCTCAAAAAAATTAAAAAAAAAAAAATCTACTGTGAGACAGATGCTTTGCCCATCTAGATTATCTCACTGAACCCTACAAATAAGATATTTAACCTCTTTATTAAAATGGAATCTCTCTAAAGTCTCTTACTTGAAGTCGTCACCCAGCTGGGGCCAAGTCTGGCTCCAAAGTCGATATTTTTTTCACCTGCCTGCCTCACCCCTACCTTTTCTGAGGAGATGTAACTGACTTCCTGTCCTCCCCCAGTGGTGGTTCCCTTTATCATTTTTCATATCACCTCTTTCAGGTCCAAATAAAAATTTGGAGAAGGTCGAAATCATCTTTTCATTTCACACTGTTAAAAATAGAAGCCTGCTTTCTCACCACTCTCAACTCCCCTTTCCTGCTTATAACGTATCACAGATTTTTACCTATTTGCTTTGTTTACTATCAATCTTCTGTCAGTGATGTGCTGCTAAATGTTTAACAATCAGGTCTCCAGGAGACAAAAGCTCTGATTTGGAGTGTCTGCCAATTTCCATGGTGTAAATACTCCCACCATGGACATTTCAAGCTACCAAGATGCACATCATCCTGTGAGTCAGTACGAGCTGCCTCTAGCACATGACTGGTCCCTCACTGGACCATCAGCTCTATAAGGGAAGGAATTTTTTTTTTTTGTCCACTTATTCACTGTTGTTTCCCCAGCACTCTGAACCATTTCATCATGGAATAGATTTATTCATTCAGTCATCCACAAATCCTTTTAAAATGGGCCACATGTCAGATGCTAGATATCTGAACTAGTGCACTGAGCAAGACATGCACTGTGGCTGCCCTATGTGGCAGGTGAAATAGACATGAAATAATTAGTTGCAAATGAAGTATTAAATTATCATTGTGATGAGGATTACGAAGGGAAACTCTGAGGGAGGACTTCACCCCTAGTGGTAGGTCAGAGCTTCCTGAGAAAGCAGACTTTCAGGTGAGTCCTAAAGGAGGTATGAGAGTTAGGTAGGGGAAAGGAGGTGAGGAAGAGGCTTGAGCATTCTAGGCAGAAGGAATGGCCGGTGCAAAGGTCCCAAGGTGTGAAGAAACTTGATTTGAAAATGGAGAGGGCCGTGTAAATGGAGCAGAGAAAATAAGAGGAGGCTTGAGATAAGACTGGAGAGGTGAAGGGGTGGGCCTTGTAGCCCCCTTGACCATCACATTAGAGTTTGTGGACTTCATCCTAAAGCAGTGATAAGCCATTAAGGGTTTTAAGCAGAAGAGAGGCCGGAGCAGATTACTCTGGCTACAGGAGAATGCTAGGCTGGGATGAATACAGTTAAGAGGTTGCCATGGCTGTTCAGCCAAGAGATGATGGTGGCTCCATGGTGGCAGGGGAGATGAAGAGAAGTAAATCCAGGATTGACTGGATCTGAGGGGTACAGGAGAGGGAGGAACCCCATGACTTTCAAGTTTCTGTTGCCATCTTTGGCCCCAGGGTAAAAGTTAGCTATTCTAAAAATTCATCTTTGCTAAAGGGAAATTAAAGAATACTTCAGAATCATCCCCAGCTGTCCCATTTCTGCCCAGTGACATTTATTAATTGAGACAGTGCTCTAGGCTGCCCAGCAAGGGAGGCTGTCAAGTCAACAATAGATGGCTACTAAGCACTGACTGTGTGAAGTGCATGGCATTATACAGGCACCGTAAGGAACACAAAAACTTAGAGAGATGGCCCTGTCCTTCACAGAGCTTATAAGAGTAGGTAAGAGAGATGAGTTAGGAACACCTGAAAACCCTGTGCTTGTGTCACATGAGCATGAGTTCATTCATCCATTCAACAAGTACTTGTTGAGCAAGGACAATGTGCCAGGCACTGTGCTAAATACGGGGACATGGTGGATAGCAGGGCACACAGGTTCCCTAACTGTCATGACAGCTTTTCTGGAGTCCATAGCTGGGGGCTGGCTCTGAGATGTCATTGTGCTCTTGATGCAGGACAAGTGAGCCCCAAGGTGGGGCTTAGCCCATGAAGGTTCTTGGCTTTATCCAGGAAAGAATTCAAGGGCAAACAGAGGTAGAAGTGAACAGCTTTATTGACGAGACAGTGTTACAGCCCTGGCAGTGTTATGCCTCTGTGACTGCTCCTGCAGAGCAGGGCTATCCTTATAGGCAGAGAGTAGGTAGTAGCTCAGGGCAGTTTTACAGTCATATTTATACCCACTTTTTTTTTTTTTTTTGAGATGGAGTTGCCCAGGCTGGAGTGCAGTGGCATGATCTCAGATCACTGCAACCTCTGCCACCCAGGTTCAAGTGGTTCTCCTGCCTCAACCTCCCAAGTAACGGATTACAGGCACCTGCCACCACACCTGGCTAATTTTGTATTTTTAATAGAGATGGGGTTTCACCATGTTGGCCAGACTGGTCTTGAACTCTTGACATCACATGATATACCAGCCTTGGTCTCCGAAAGTGCTGGAATTACAGGTGTGATACCAGTGGCCTATACCCATTTTTAATTGCATGCAGATTAAGGGGCAGTTTATGCAGCAATTTCTAGGGAAGGGATAGTAGCTCTTGGGTAGTCAGGTCATTGACGTGGAGAGGGGTGGTAACTCCCAGGTGTTGCCATGGCAATAGTAAACTGCCATGTCACACTGGTGGGCGTGTCTTATGGAAAGCTGCTTCTGCCCCAGTCCTGTTTTTGCTAGTCCTCAGTTTGATCCTGTGTCCAAGCCCCACCTCTGGTGTTGAGTCCTGCCTCCTACCTCACTCTGAGCCCTCCTCTGCTATGTGAGTACCTTTTGCTGGGGATGAGGAGAGGCACAGAGACTTGGAGAGAATTTTGTTCCCATCTCAGTCATCTTCTGAGGACCCCACATCTGACGGAAGAGGCTATTCTTAGGATTTTAGGACCATCCCTCCTGGCAGGCAGGGCATCTGGGCCTTTTTCATTGTTCATTCAGCAAATGAACTCTTATGGAGGCCAAATACATGCTAGGACACTGTGCTAGGCTCTGGGGGATCAAAACTGACCTGTTTATATTGGGGCAGACAGCCGTGATCAAGTCCTTCCAATACCATGGGATCAGTGCCTAAATGCTAGAGCGGAGCCATGTCTATAGTGCTGTAGGGACACGGGGGAAGAAGCCTTAAGTCCAGCCAACTTGAAGGAGGCTTCCCACAGGAGGTGACATTTGGGGCTGTGAGCCATTCACAGGGGTCACCAGGTGGAGGAGGTGGAAGGCTGTGCCGGGGTAGGGGGAGCTCTGGACGCAGTGCTTGTCATACTTCAGTGAAATCCTCCTGGCCTCAGAGAGAAAGAAGGGCTGTTTTTCAAAAGCATAAGGAATCATCCAAAAACATCTGTATTTGTTTCAAAAGGAAATGGCCACTGCCAGAAAAACAGCAAAGTTGTTTTGTCAGAACCCAGTCTGTATTTATTCCTTTGTCTTTGTTTAATTAGATTAATCCCTGAATGGTTTCCCTTGGGTCGGTACAAATCACTCATGGCCATAAATCCCCAACAATTCTAAAAACAGTAAGGAAGGACAATCCGCATGGAGCCAACTGGCAAGCTTGCTGTTTGTGGGACAGTTCTGGGATGCAAGAGTAATCTCGCACCCGCACATAGGTGTTTGGGGTTCTTTTAGCCTCTTGGAGAGGTGAGCAAGGACAAAAATCACTCAGATTTGTTTAGAAGAGGAAAGCTGAACCTTAGGGTCTCAGTCATTAAAGGGGGAGACTGACTCCTGGATCTGGGCCCCTTCCCCACGGAGGATTGTGAGGACCTTTTATCTGTTAGGTTCAATGACATTCAGCCTGGCTGCACACTGGGGCCACCTGGGGACTTTGACAAACACCACTGCCCAAATCCCACCCCCTACCAGTCTAATTTAATTGTGGTGGGGAGTACCTTGGCATGGAGATTTTCAAAGGTCCCTGCTGCTTCTGCAGATGGGAGCTTGCAGTTACTCACAGACTCTTCTGTGGATATCCCAGCCCATCCTGAAAGGAACAAGCATGTCCTTGCCTTGCTCTGCCTACCCTGTGCAGGGAAGCCTTTTAGAAAAAACGATTGTTCCTTCAAAGTCCTGGTTCATTGCTTTTGAAATGGTACTTTCAAAAGGGTTCACTTGTAATAGGTTGATTTTTTCTTCCTCCATTATTATAAAAGTTCCTGTTAGAAAATATGAATCAGACAATTATAAATAAAAGAATGAAAAATCACCTGTGTTCACGCCACTACTTGGTAACCATGGTAGGCAGAGTTCCTGCCAGACCCCTGATGGGGGCAAGGCAGCATCTGCAGTAGAGATTGGGAGGACCCAGGTGGAGAAGTTGCTGCCACCCTTCCAGAGCTGGTTCCAACATGCTGGAGTGTCACCTCCTAGTCGTCAGGACTTTGTGCAGGGACACTGCCCACCCACTTAGGGAGCTTAGAGTCTGGTAAGCTCCAAGACACAGTACATCCATCACTCCATAAACACATAGGTAGTTAACATTATGATTTATGCCGGAAGGGAAAGTTTTCTTGGCACTTCTCTTAGGGATTTTTATCATGTCCTGCCTCGCATGTTAGTTATTTAGGTGGCATCTAACAGCCACTCTGGCATTTCTTTTCCTCAAATGGGGTCAGTTTGTTCTTCAGGACATTTGCATTCACTGTTCTTTTGGCCGAAAATACTCTTCCTAAAGCTTCTTGTTACTACCCGCTAGTAGAATACAAGCTGTGTGACAGCAGAAACCCCTTGTCTGTTTTGTTCACCACGATATCCCCAATGCCCAGGACATAGTAGGTGCCCAACACATATTTACTGAGTAAATGAATGACTATCGTATGATTCAGACATTTCTTATATTTCTGGCCTAGCTGATTTAGGTTTTGTCATTCTTTGATTACTCACTATGATTTTTGTATTAGCTGAAGTTTTCTTCTGGTTATGGGTGTTGTCCTTACATCTGAATCCACTGGAAATCTACATTGGACATTCTGGTTGGAGTTCCTAATTGGAAATGTAAGATATAAACATACTGCTGAGAGGTAAAACAATTTGTGTCTATAAGGCTTTTTTTTTTTTCATCTGCTTTATTGATTTGGGAGTGAAAATACTTCCTTTAGAATTTTAAAACCAGAATTCTTATTTGTAGAATCTTAGACCTAAGCGTTTTTAAAATGCAATGATGTAAGTTTTCATGTTTAAAATTGTTTAATGCATTTAATAGAGATGTTGAATCAAATCAGCTTTTATGTTTTTAAAAATGAATGTGATATTTTATATTTATCTAAAAGCATAATAAACTATGAAATTCAAAGATCTAGAAGATGATATTAAAATGTAGCCATTGGATTCAGTAATTAATCAAGCTTTCTAGGTAATTAAGTTTTTTAAAATCATACCTGTTGTAGTGATAGCTTGTTTTTTTTTTTAGACAGAGTCTCGTTCTGTCACCCAGGCTGGAGTGCAATGGTGTGATCTTGGCTCACTGCAACCTCTACCTCCCAGGTTCAAGCCTTTCTCCTGCCTCAGCCTCCCACCTTCCGAGTAGCTGGGATTACAGGCGCATGCCATCACGCCAAGCTGATTTTTGTTTTTTTTGGTAGAGACAGGGTTTCACCATGTTGATCAGGCTGGTCTCAAACTTCTGACCTCAGAAGATCCGCCCGCCTCAGCCTCCCAAAGTGTTTGGATTACAGGCTTGAGCCACCGCACCTGGCCAGTGATAGCTTTTAACCAGAGAAAATTCTCTTCAATATATTCAACCCCTTTAATGCTCTCTGATTGTCTCCCGTTTTAATGGTAAAATCACTGGTACAGCTAGCTGTTTCATGGTATCCGAGCTGTTCTCCTTGCTGGGAAATAGTGTCAGTGACTGAGTCAGTGATGGATGGAAGATGCCTTTAATATTTTCATCCACCAACATATTCTTAGTTCTGTTGCAGTAGATGCATACTATAAGTCTGTTCCTATATTGCATGTGAATAAACAGCCAGAGCTTAGCACTTTGTGGACACAGAATAAATATTTGACCAAAATAAGACCACGAATAGGCATGTATGTATTTCTCCTTGGTAATGTTTGTTACCTCTACCTAACCTCTTTTGGCTTCTCCATTTTCCTCGTTTGTTCCTAGGATGAATAAATAGAGCACAAAGAGGGTTTTCAAAGAGCTTTGTCTCATTCCTCCTTATACCAGCAACAGAGCGAGACTCCATCTCAAAAAAATT
Organism: Theropithecus gelada; assembly: GCF_003255815.1. Classification (NCBI taxonomy): domain Eukaryota; kingdom Metazoa; phylum Chordata; class Mammalia; order Primates; family Cercopithecidae; genus Theropithecus; species Theropithecus gelada. The sequence goes on from NC_037676.1 coordinate 100,328,526, forward strand.
ATTTAATGTATTTCATAGAGGTGATGAGTAATTCCAACTTTGAAAAATGTGTTATATTTATTTTTATATTATTTCTTTATTTTGAAACAGAGACTCGCTCTGTCGTCCAAGCTTGAGGGCAGTGGCACAATCTCGGCTCACTGCAACCTCCGCCTCCCGAGTTCAAGCGATTCTCCTGCCTCAGCCTCCTGAGTAGCTGGGATTACAAGCACACACCACCACACTCAACTAATTTTTGTATTTTTAGTAGAGATGAGGTTTCACCATGTTGGCCAGGCTGGTCTCCAACTCCTGACCTCAAGTGATCCGCCCACCTCGGCCTCCCATAGTGCTGGGATTACAGGCGTGAGCCGCTGTGCCTGACTGAAAAATGTGTTTTTATATACACGCAGAAACTCATCTGGAAAGAAAACTCACCAAAATGTTAACAGTGGTTGCCTCTGGGTGGGGGGATTACAGGTGGGGGGATTACAGGTGAATTTTGTTTTATCTATTTTTTAATGCTTTCCAAATTTTCTACTATGATCACACATCGAATCCTATAATGTTTTTAAAAGTTACTTTGGTGAGGGCTCTGGAGCTGCTTGTTGCTTCGCCCTGGGCTGGAGGCGTTCTCAGGTGTGCCTGACGTTGTGTTCTAACAGCGTGACTTTGCCTCAGTCCAGGATCTGTGTGCCATGGAGGACCACAACTGTGGGCAGCTCTGTGTGAATGTGCCGGGCTCCTTCATCTGCCAGTGCTACAGTGGCTACGCCCTGGCTGAGGACGGGAAGAGCTGTGTGGGTGAGTATCCCTCCAGCTGGGCTTGGTGGGGAAGGACAAGTTAAGCATGGTGAGGAGGAGGGGAGACTCACATGTACCTCCCACATATTCATTTCCTCACCTTTGGGTTTCCACAAAGTGCTCAGTTGTTTAGTGTAGTTGTTAGGCAGAATTTGAACTTTAAAAGCTTCATTTATGGCTGAGGTCAGTGTTTTCTCATTCTGGGTCTCCAGTAAAAGGAACACGTATGGTAATCCATGCAAATGTAACTGTGTGTTACTGCGTCTCTTGAAAAGGATAGGGTGGATTTTCTTCAACTTTGGAGGGTATGTTTGGAATGGCCTGACTTACATAGAGCTCATGTGTTATATATGAAATTTACTTGGGTGAGTTGCTGAGTGACACCTCAAAGACAACAGGCAGCTTTCCTCCCTAATATCACCTATAGCTCAGTGAGAGGCCAAAGTGACTTCCAGGTGGAAGAGCCCAGCCATATGGGCTCAGCGTAATCAGATAGCGTGGTCAGAGGAGACTAGCAGTAGCCTCAAACACAAGCCCAGGTAATGAGGCTCAAGGGCAGTGTTTGATGCTGCAGACATCCCCCGTTTGTCTACAAAGCCTTTGCAACTTAACATGGCCTCATTCCTCCTTATACCAACAAACAGTGCCTGGCGGATAGTAGGTGTTTCATAAACTGAACTGAATACTTATGAGGCAGAAAATCTAGAAGGAAAAGAACTTGACTGACATCAAAAGTGGAATGTAAATTTTCTGCTAAATCTGCATTTTGTCTTCTGTGTTCTATTGTTTTCAGGGCCCTATTTTATTTTGCTTCTCACAAACAAGGTATGCTTTTTTTTTTTTTTTTTTTTTTTTTGAGACGGAGTCTCGCTCTGTCGCCCAGGCTGGAGTGCCGTGGCCGGATCTCAGCTCACTGCAAGCTCCGCCTCCCAGGTTCACGCCATTCTCCTGCCTCAGCCTCCCGAGTAGCTGGGACTACAGGTGCCCGCCACCTCGCCCAGCTAGTTTTTTGTATTTTTTAGTGGAGACGGGGTTTCACCGTGTTAGCCAGGATGGTCTCGATCTCCTGACCTCGTGATCCACCCGTCTCAGCCTCCCAAAGTGCTGGGATTACAGGCTTGAGCCACCGCGCCCGGCTGCTTATTTTTTTTGCACATAGAATTTGCATTTCCCAGCACACCTTAATTCTTGGCTAGGGATATGGAAGGCAAAAACAAAACAAAACAACAACAAAACAATAGCGTAGGTGGTAGCCTGCAATTGGCAGGTGAGTGATGAGAGTACCATGAGTTTGTTTTTACACACTGGTAGGAATGAAGGCAACCTTTGCCTCTGACTCTCATCAGAGGGCCACAAATGCAGCTGGTCTCCTGGGCCTTAAGGTTGTTTTTCTTCTTAATCTGCGGGTGGTGGTCATGATAGAGTGGCAGGGTACCACACCCACTACCACTAGCAAAAAAGAAGCCAACATATATACCTATGGTTATTTTTGCTTCATTAATTTTTATTATGCAAGTAATACCCATTTATAGAAAAACTTAAACAGAAGAGAAAAATCACTATTAATAGGTTATTGTATTTTCTACCAGACTTTCTCCATATAAATATCTACTTTAAAACATTTTGTTGGCCAGGCGCGATGGCTCACGTCTGTAATCCCAGTACTATGGGAGGCCAAGGCGGGCAGATCACTTGAGGTCAGGAGTTTGAGACTACCCTGGCCAATATGGTGAAACCTCATCTCTACTAAAAATACAAAAATTAGCTGGGCCTGGTGGCATGCCCCTGTAGTTTCAGCTACTTGGGAGAGTGAGGCAGGAGAATCACTTGAACCCAGGAGGTGGATTTTGCAGTGAGCTGAGATTGTGCCACTGCACTCCAGCCTGGGCAACAGAGCAAGACTCGTCTCAAACAAACAAAAAATATTTTGTAAAGATTTAACAAAATGAGGTCACACTGTCTATTTTGTTTTATAACCTGCTTTCCCCGCCTGCCTCCGCCCCACTGTTTGTTAATTGGGTAGAAACTCTGAGTGCTGTGCGGTCAGGAGGAAATCGAGCCATTTTGAGTTAGGCGGGTGGAGGAGCTTCAGGAAACAGGATGAGGGTAATTGGTTGATTAGGACAAGGGGAGGGACAGCAGAACACAGGGCTTGCTTGGTCACAGGGAATAGATGGGGCAGGAAGCCCACCTTGACCCATGGGAAACTGGAGGCCACTGAAAAACCCATTTCTCTGAGTGTTTCCAAATAATTACCTGCTTGTCCATGTGTAGTAGAGAACCATTGTATCTCTGAGGATTTTGCTGTAATTTTTGGGATTTGACATTTATTGAAGAGCTACATGCATGAGAGGGTAGATGCTGTCATTGCCAGAGAGCTTTGGCGTGCTGTTTATTAGAGATGGGCGTCTCTCTGTGGCTGCTTGTTTGCGTATAAGAATGTCTGCATTTTCTCAGAGGGGATCCACTCCGAAGAGTGGGAAAATGGGAGAGACTGCATCCCATTGCAACCCAGGTCTCCTCCGTCAGATGATCCTAGCATCACCAGCCTTACCACCTTTCCCCAATGCCCTTTGTAGTGATTCACCAAGCACCCGATCTGTTACAGGCTGGGAGTGAGATGATTAAGCAGCCAGGACCTTTGTTGCCAGTAGCCTTTCTTAGGGACTCCAAACTAAATCCCACAAGGTTATTTGCTGCTCAGTAGGGCTATCGTGAGTGCAAAGCAAATGATAGAGAAAATAGAGGCCACAGAAAGTCAGAGAGAGACATCCTAATGGCTAGGCTGGAAGATCTGAGTGTGGAAGGAAGGGTGGCAATTGGACAAATGTCCAAGGCAGGGGGAGATATGAAGGGCAGTGACTGTGGAGGTGGCAATGCTCTTCAAGCATTAGAGCTAAGGCTGGCCTGGGAGGGGCAGGGCCAGCTCCTGGGAGCTGGTAGGTCAGAGAGTCTGTTACAGTGAGAAGGCCAAACTGAAAGCTAACCAGGTGGCCTAACCTGAGGGCTGGAAGGGGCTTATCAAAGATGGAGACTCCAGATACCAGACTTAGAGCAGAAAATTTAGAGGACAGAAGAGACTGGTGAGGACTCTGGACATATTCCATTAGTAGCTGATCTGAGGTGGCCTGTGTATAGATGGCAAGGTAACATTAAGAACAGAGTGATCATACCTCCCAGTTAATACAGGACAATACCAGTTTATGTCCTATGGACCAATTCTTTTTTTTTTCTTTTTTTTTGAGTCTTGCTCTGTTGCCCAGGCCATGATCACAGCTTTGCAGCCTCGATCACCTGGGCTCAAGTAATAGTCCCACCTCAGCCTCCTGAGTAGCTGGGACCATGTGGGTGCACCACTGTGCCCGGCTAATTTATTTTTTTTAGAGACAGGGTCTCTGTACATTGTCTAGGCTGGTCTCAATCTCCTGGGCTCAAATGATCCTCCTGCCTTAGGCCTCCCAAAGTGTTGGGATTACAGGTGTGAGCCACCTCACTTGATGCCATTTCTTTTTATTTTTAGACAGGGTCTCACTCTGTTACCCAGACTGGAGTGCAGTGGCGTGACCTCGGCTCACTGCAACCTCCGCCCCCCAGGCTCACACGATCCTCCCACTTCAGACTCCCAAGTAGCTGGGACCGCAGGTGCATACCACACATCTGGCTAATTGTTTGTATTTTTGGTAGAGATGGGGTCTCGCTATGTTGCCCAGGCTGGTCTTGAACTCCTGAGCTCAAGCAAGCCACCTGCCTTGGCCTCCTTAAGTGCAGGGATTACAGGCATGAGCCACTGCACCCGGCTGACCCCATTTCTTACCCAGCTGACCTCATTTCTTGATGGCACATATTTTCACTTTGAAAAGGGTTCCAGTTTGGATGGTAAATTACATAATCACCCTAGTTAAGGCTGTCCAATTTTGACTTAAACTGTTAAGCTCAGCAGAGAATTCCTGTATGCATGAAGTAGAGATGAAGCTGAAGACAGCAGAAGGAACTGGATTGTTCAGGGTTTTGAAAATCAGATGTAAAGCCTAGATTTTATCTCTGAAGAAGAGCCACTGAAAGGTTTATATTTGGGTGACAAATGCAAAGCTTCATTTTTAGGAAGTGTAACCTCATGGGGAATCGCAGGGTATATTCCAGGAGGATGACAAGAAGTGGGAATACAAGATAGGGGACTGTGGCAGTTATCAGGTGAGAGAGGACAGGAGCCAGCCAGGATTTGAGGTGTGACTATAGGAAAGGAGAGGGACACAGTAAGGAATGAAAGGAGGTGCTATACATAAACGGAACAAGGAAAAGTCAAAAGTAACTCTAGGCCAGGTACTATGGCTCATGTCTGTAATCCTAGTACTTTGGGAGGCCTAGGTAGGAGGATTGCTTAAGCCCAGGAGTTCAAGACCAACCTGGGCCACAAGGTGAGACCTCATCTCTACCAAAAAATAAAAAAATTAGCTGGGCATGACTGGATGCGGTGGCTCATGCCTGTAATCCCAACACTTTGGGAGGCTGAGGCAAGCAGATCACCTGAGGTCGGGAGTTTGTGACCAGCCTGGCCAACATGAGGAAACCCGGCTCTACTAAAAAAAAAAATACAAAATTGGTCGGGCATGGTGGTGGTCATCTGTAGTCCCAGCTACTCTAGAGGCTGAGGCAGGAGAATCACTTGAACCCAGGAGGCAGAAGTTGCAGCGAGCCAAGGTTGTGCCATTGCACTCCAGCCTGGGCAACAAGAGCAAAACTCCGTCTCAAAAAAAAAAAAAAAAAAAAATTAGCCAAGCATGTTGGCACGTGCCTGTGGTTCCAGCTACTTGGGAGGCTGAGGTGGGAGGATTGCTTGAGTCCAGGAGATCAAGGCTATAGTGAGTCATGTTCACACCACTTTACTCCAGCCTAGGCAACAGAGCGAGACCTTCCCTCAAAAAAAAAAAGACTCCATGATCTTGAGCTTCCATGACTCTGAGAGTGATGGCAACAGTGATAGAAGAGTGATGGAATAGATTTTCAAAAAGATAAGGCCAAGTGTGGTGGCTCATGCCTGTAAACCTAGGATTTTGTGAGGCCAAGGTGGGAGAATTGCTTGAGACCAGGAGTTCTAGACAGGCCTGGGCAACAAAGCAAGGCCTGTATCTACAAAAAAATTAAGAAATTAGCTGGGCATGGTGGTGCACACCTGAAGTCCCAGCTACTCAAGAGCCTGAAGTGGGAGGATTGCTTGAGCCCAGGATGTTGAGACTATAATGAGCCATGATAGTGCCACTGCACACTAACCTGGGCAACAGAGGAAGACCTTGTCTCAAAAAAAAAAAAAAAAAAAAAAAAAGGTTGGGGTGATAATTAGTAGTCATAGACAAGGTGAATTTTGAATTCAGGTCAGACACCACAAGAACATGTCAAGAGGAAGCAGAAAACTCAGCATTAACATGACAGAGAGAGGTTAGAGTCAATGCTGCAGTCAGGAAGCAGCATAGTTTATTTCTGAATTTTCAGTTATTTTCTATTTTAAATATTTATGTGTTGGTTCATTTGTTTTGAGGGCATCTGGACCTTTAAAACAGTGCTATCTGAGCTGAAATCCCAACTCTGCTATTTGCTAGGTGTGTTAGGCCATTTGCATTGCTATAAAAGGAATACCTGAGATTAGCTAAAAGAAAAGGTTTAATTAGCTCATGATTCTGCAGGCTGTATAGGAAGCGTAGTGCCAGCATCTGCTTCTGGTGAGGGCCTCAGGAAACTTCCAATCATGGAAGAAGGTGAAGGGGAAGCAGCAATGTCACATGGTGAGAGCAGGAGCAAGAGTTGGGGGGAGGTGACACACTGTTTTAAGACCAACCAAATCTCACATGAACTAACTGAGCGAGAAATCACTCATCACCAAGATGATGACACTAAGCCACTAATGAGGGATCCACTGCTGTGATCCAATACCTTCCACTAAGCCCCACCTCCAACATTGGGAATCACATTTCAACATCAGATTTGGAGGCAACAAACATCCAAACCATGTTATTCCACTCCTGGCCCCCCATATCTCATGTCTTTCTCACATTTCAAAATACAATCATGCCTTTGCAATAGTTCCCCAAAGTCTTAACTTGTTCCAGCCTTAACTCAAAAGTCTCAAACTCCAAAGTCCAAAGTTTTATCTAGAGATGAAAGCCTTCCACTGATGAGCCTGTGAGATTAAAAAAAAAAAAAAGTTATTTACTTCCAAGGTACAACGTGTTATAGGCATTGGATAAATATTCTCATTTCAAAAGAGAGAAATTGGCCAAAAGAAAGGGTGATAGGCCCATACAACTTTGAAACCCAGCAGGGCAGTCATTACATTTTAAAACTCCAAAACAATCTCCTTTGACTCCATGTCCTGCATCCAAGGCATACTGGTGGGAGGGGTGGGCCCCCAAGGCCTTGGTTGGCTCTGCCCCTGTGGTTGCAGGGTATAGCCCCTGAGGCTGCCCTGACAGGTTGTTGGGTGCTCATGGCTTTTGCATGCTAAGGTTGCAAACTGCCAGAGGCTCTACTACCATTCTCGAGTCAGGAGGGTGGTGGCTCCCTTTCCACAGCTCCACTAGGCAGTGCCCCAGTAGGGGCTCTGTATGAGAGCTCCAACCCTACATTTCCCTTTGGCACTGACCTAGTAGAGTCTCTCTATGAGGCTTCGCCCCTGCAGCAGGCTTCTGCCTGGACATCCAGGCTTTCCAAGACATCCTCTGAAGTCTAGGGAGAAGCTGCCAATCCTCTTTCATGCCTGCGTTCTGTGTGCCTACAGACTTAACACCACATGGTAGCCTCTAAGGTTTATGGTGGCTTGTACTCTCTGGAGCAGCAGCCCAAGCTGTACCTGGGGCCCTATGAGGCATGGCTGGAGCTGGAGCAGCCTGGATGTGAGGAGCAGTGTGCTGAGGCTACACAGGGCAGTGGTGCCCTGGACCTGGCTCCCCAAACCATTTTTTTTCCCCGTAGGCCTCTGGGCCTTTGATGGGGGGGTGGGGTGCTGCCTAGAAGATCTCTGAAATGCCTTTGAGGCCTTTTTCCCATGTCTTGGATATTTGCACTTAACTCCCTCTTAGTTATGCTAATCTTTCTAGCAAGTGGTTGCTCCACAGCCTGCTTGTATTCCTCTCCCAAAAACACTTTTTCTTTCTCTGCCACATGGCTAGGCTGCAAATTTTCCAAGCTTGTACGTTCTGCTTCCCTTTTACATATAAGTTCCAACTTTATTTATTCGCTCCCATGTCTGATCATAGGCTTGAATGCTTTGCTGTTTAGAAATTTCTTCCACCAGATAGCTACCTTAGGTCATCACTCTTAAATTCAAACTTCCACAGATCCCTAGGGCATGAACACAACACAGCTAAGATCTTTGCTAAGGCATAGAATTGGTGACCTTTACTCCAGTTCCCAATAAATTCTTCATTTCTATCTGAGATCCCATCAGCCTGGCCTTTACTGTCCATATCTATCAGCATTTTGGTCACAACCACTTAACAAGTCTCTAAGAAGTTCCAAACTTTCCTTCATCTTCCTGTCTTCTCCTAAGCCCTCCAAACTCATCTGACCTCTGCCCATTACCCAGTTTCAGAGCTGCTTCCATACTTTCAAGTGTGTTAATAGCAACACCCCACTCTCAGTACCAGTTTTCTGTGTTAGGCTGCTTGCATTGCTATAAAGGAGTACCTGAGACTGGGTAATTTATTTTAAAAAGAAAAAGTTTAATTGGCTCACAGTTCTGCAGGCTGTACAAGAAGCATGGCATTGGCCTCTGCTTCTGGTAAGGGCCTCGGGAAGTTTACAATCAAGGCAAAAGCCTAAGGGGGAACAAGTATGTCACATGACAAGAGCAAGAGTGAGAGTTGGGGCGTGGGGAGGTGCCACACTCTTTTAAACAACCAGGTCTCATGTGAACTAACTGAGCAAGAACTCACTCATCACCTAGGAGGTGGTGCTAAGCCCACCTGGGGAATCTATCCCTGTGATCCAATACTTCCTACCAGGGTCCACTTCTAACATAGGGGATCACATTTCTTTTCTTTCTTTCTTTCTTTTTTTTTTTTTTTTTTTTTGGAGACGGAGTCTCGCTCTGTCACTCTGGAGTGCAGTGGCACAATCTCGGCTCACTGCAAGCTCCACCTCCCGGGTTCACGCCATTCTCCTGCCTCAACCTCCCAAGTAGCTGGGACTACAGGTGTCCGCCACCACGCCCAGCTAATTTTTTTGTATTTTTAGTAGAGATGGGGTTTCACCATGTTAGCCAGGATGGTCTGTAGCTCCTGACCTCGGGGGGATCACATTTCAATGTGAGATTTGGAGGACACAAACATCCAGACCATACCACTAAGCACATGTCTTTAAGTCTTTAATTTCTGAGCCTTATTTTCCTCACCCATAATGTAGAATAATAATATCTACATTGTAAGTTTTTATGGGATTAAATAAGATAGTGAGTGACATTCCCAGTATACTCTAGGAACTTAGCATCATTATTACAACACCTATTATCATAATATCCTGTATATAGTGAAGTATGGAGCGAGAAGAGAGTAAAGGACTGAGCCTTGGATTGCAGCCACATGTAGGAAGCAGGAAGTGGGGGCAGGAAAAATATTCATGAAGAAGTAGCTTAAGGCTGGGGGAGAGACAGAAGAATCATGGAACATGATAGGAAGATAATTTCTTGGCCAGATCAATATTAATGTCATGCTCCAGCATGGCCAAAGGTAACAGGACTTAGAGAAAAAGCCATCAACTTGAGTCACAGATTCACGTCTGCAAACATTTCAGAACTCTGCCAGGGACTTTGCTAGGCTTGAGGAACACAAGGGTGACCAGGAGGCCATTGATAATGGCAAAGGGGGGATGGGTAAAGGGCAGATTTCAAAAGTCAGGGAGTGGGTGATGAGAAAGTGTGGGCAACAGGTTCAAACTATTTATTTAAAGAAATTTGGTAGAAGTTAAGCATGTCTAGCTGATGCAGGGCAGGCACGTCCCAAAGTGGAGCTTAGCCTACCTGGGTTTTTGGCTTTGCCCATGAAAGAATTCAAGGGCAAGCCAGAGGTAGAAGAAAACAGCTTTATTGAAGAGGAAGTGTTATAGCTCCGTGACTGCTCTTGCAGAGCAGGGCTACCCTGTAGGCAGAGAATAGCAGCTTAGGCAGCTTTGCAGTCATATTTATACCCACTTTCAATTGCATGCAGATTAAGGGGAGGTTTATGCAGAACTTCCTAGGGAAGGGGTAGTAATCATTGGGTCATTGCCACAGAAAGGGATGGTAACTCCCAGGTGTTGCCATAGCAACAGTAAATTGACACGGCACACTGGTGGACCTGTCTGATTGAAGGCTGCTTTCACCCCAGCCCTGTTTTAGCTAGTTCTCAATCTGGTCTGATGTCTCTGCCCCGCCTCTGGAGTCAAGTCCTGCCTCCTACCTCACAGCTACTAGTGAATTTATGCGGTAGGTTTTCAGTTTCAACACTTTCATTGCAGTGGTTCTAGTACTTCTTTTGTTACCAAAACATTAGGGGTTCAGTCTAGGTCCTTTTGCTTGTTGCACAGAAAGCCAATCGCTGAGACAACAAGTATTACCAGGAAAGAAGGTTTCAATCAGGTGCCAAGAAGATGGGAGATCAGTCTCAAATCCATCTCCCTGACTGACTAAAATTGGGGCTTAGGCTGGATGTGGTGGCTTATGCATGTAATCCTAGCACTTTGAGAGGCAAGGTGGGAGGATCACTTGAGATCAAGAGTTTGAGACCCGCCTAGACAATATAGTGAGACTCCTGTCTCTGAAAAGAATAAAAAAAATCAGCTGGGTGTGGTGGTGCACACCTGTAGTCCCAGCTACTCAGGAGGGAAGACTGCTTGAGTCTGGGAGGTTGAGGCTGCAGTGAGCCATGATTGCAACACTGCATTCCAGCTTGGATGACAGAGTGAGACCCTGCCTCAGAATAAAATAAAATAAAAATTAGGGGTTTATATAACAGGGAATAAATGTATAATAACCATATGGGGGAAAACAGGAATTAGGGAGGAGTATGGAAGAGGAGTTTGTCAACACGCAGCAGGTGGTTGGTTAGGCAGTCATAAATGGTGAGGGGTCTGGCATGTCATTGTGCAGACGCAGTGATCTAGTAAGTTTCAGCTCCTTGATACTGTCAGGGAGGCCTGATGGTTTGTTTCTTGAGAAGGGTTCTCAGATAAAACAAATGTAATTTTCTCAAGTTTCAAGACTGGAAAGGTAAATTTCTATGTTTATTCAAAATAAACCGTAAACATCAGTTCTGTGAGACAATTGGGCCAGTTTCACTTTGATTCATCCCTGAATTATTACTGTGACCTGCATGAAAATTCAGTTCTTAGTCATGGACTCAGCATTTTTTTATAGATTTCCACACGTTTGAGTAAGTGGAACGTTCAATTCCAGCACCAGAGTTCCAACTCCCTGAGAGCTCATTTCACCATTGGCAGTCCTGAATTTATTTCCATATTCAATGGTGGATTGCTGACTAAGAACCTCCTTTGCTTTAGTGGAGTCCCTGAATTTATAATTCATCAGCTGCCACTAAAGTCACATTCATTGCCATCCAAAACTGTTTTTCAAAGACCCTTTATCTTGATCTCTGAACATGAATTTTCTGCTGTACTTACTCACCTGGTGTTTACAAACTGCCTTTTATTTTGGGGGAACTTTGGTCCTGTTTGCATCTTATCTACGCAGGCAGATTGTAAACCCTTGAGGGCAGAACCACTTGTACTTTTCATCTTTCACAGACTGGACTTGAAATACATTTTTCTTGAAGCACTGACTGAGGTTGATCGCAGTCTCATGCATTCATGTTTTATAAAAAATATTTTCCCCATTGACTGATTTTTAAATTATAAAGTCATTTTTGTTTATTTTAAAAAAAGTCAGACCAGGCATGGTGGCTCAAGCCTGTAATCCCAGCACTTTGGGATGCTGAGGCGGGCAGATCTCTTGAGCTCAGGTTTGAGACCAGCCTGGTCAACATGGTGAAACCCTGTATCTACAAAAATAACAAAAAGTAGCTGGGGGTGGTGGCACACACCTGTAGGCCCAGCTATTCAGGAGGCTGAGGTGTGAGAATTGCTTGAGCCCAAGGAGGTGTGTGCCACCACTCCCAGCTAATGGCCAAACCCCATCTCTACCAAAATTGGCCAGGCATTGTGGGATATGCATGTAGTCCCGGCTACTTGGGAGGCTGAGGTGGGAGGATGGCTTGAGTCTGGGGGGCCGAGGTTGCAGTGAGTCATGATTGTGCCACTGCATTTCAGCCTGGGTGAAAAGAGACACTTTCTGAAAAAAAAAAAAAAAAAAAAAAAAAGGAAGACAGAAGGAAAAGAAAAGAAATTTTCTCTGGGTTTTAAATCCTGCATTTGGAATTCCAATTATGCCGTGCAGAGGAGAGGTTTTGTGAGTCTGACTGTGTGTGTGTGTCTAATGTATGCTCAGCAAGTAAATTGGTTCTACCATTTCTCTAGATGACAATTTGGTTTTTCTTACTTTGTTATCAAAAAACTTTAAAATCCAAGTGCTCCTCTCTAAAGTATCCTGTTTCTGCTAATGCCATACCCTTGCAGACTGAGTCCTGCTGAGAAAACCTTATAATTGGACCAGCTTATAAATCAGAAATCATTGATTTTAGGGTTTTATTACTGGCAGCAAGGTATCATGTATTCTTAGAGACAGTGGAGTGATTTCTCACACATTGGGCAGAGAATGAGTGTGGCAAGACTGACTTCTGATTCTGGGATCTTAGCACTTGTGATCTGGAGGGCTAAAGAGCTACAGCTGTAGAATTAGTCTTTCCATTTGTAAACAAGAGTGGAGAAATTTCAGGCATAAATGACTGAGAACAGATTTTGTTGAAGTAGATGAGAACTTGAAACAATAGAGCCATCATTGAGTTACGCACGAGGTCACCTCCATACATCTGGCTCCCTAATCTTGACCTCTCTTTTTATGAGTACAATTTTGCAACCAAGGAAGTTGTGCAAAGAACCCAAACCACTTGGCAAATAACATTAGAGCTGAATGCACTAGAACTCTCTTGGCCTTAACAAACTGTTAGGTTCACGTGCGTGGCAGGGGGTTCTTCCATGTCTAACCGCTGCACTGATGGCCTCATCTGCTGTCTCCAGAAGACTAGCAGTGCATCAGTGGGTGGATCTCAAACTGAGATGAGATTTGACACCTTGGAGTTCTATAGACCAGAGACTTGGGACCCAGGAATGCATGAATCCTGCCTTGCCAATCACATCCCTCCCCGTTAGTTCCCCAGAGATCTGTATACACAAAGAGCAAAAACATGAGAGTCAAGATCAAGAGAAGCTCTCTTATCCCATGAATTGGGCCTGTGGTTAGCTGAATTAATGGAAAATATCATTCAGAAAGGGGAATCCTAAAAAACTACATGTGCAAACCCATGCTAGTCATTTTATTTTTGTTTAAAACACATAAACGTATACTTAGTAAAAATCACTTTTATGCTTTTAAAAAATACTAATTTTAAGTTGAAGAAAAAATATATTTACAAACCTTGTTTTTTTTTTTTTTGAGACAGGGTATAATTCTATTGCCTAGATTGGAGTGCAGTGGCGTGGTCTTGGTTCACTGCAGCCTCAATCTCCCAGACTCAAGCAATCCTCCCACCTCAGCCTCCCGAGTAACTGGGACCACAGGTGCACACCACCACGTCCAGCTAATTTTTGTATTTTTTGTAGAGATGGGGTCTTGCTATATATCCCAGGCTGGTCTCGAACCCCTGGGCTCAAGCAGTCTGCCTGCCTTGGCCTTCCAAAGTGCTGGGATTATATAAAAATATTTTTTGCATAAACCATACCCATAATGTATTGTCTATGATTTTTTAGTTTTGGTTCCTTTAAATTGGAGCAAGGATTTCAAGACATCTGTAAAGCAATCTAACAGCAGAACTCTTGTAAATTTTAGTGGAAAATTTCCCAATGTTTTACATTTATTTCATCCATGCCTGGTTCTATAGCAATTTTGGTTAGCAAATTGCTTTAATTTTTTCCAAAGCTTTCAACATAATTTTTATTTTTAAAATCTCAATTTCTTTTAGTGCTTATATTTTATTGGTTTTTATTTTATTTATTTATTTATTTTGAGACAGAGTTTCACTCTGTCACCCAGGCTGGAGTGCAGTGGCACAATCTCAGCTCATTGCAGCCTCCGCCTCCCGGGCTTGGTTTTTCTTACTTTGTTATCAAAAAACTTTAAAATCCAAGTGCTCCTCTCTAAAGTATCCTCCCACCTCAGCCTCCAAAGTAACTGCAACAACAGGTGCCCACCATCATACCTGGCGAATTTTTGTATTTTTAGTAGAGACGGGGTTTTACCATGTTGGCCAGGCTGGTCTTGAGCTCCTGGACTCAAGCGATCCACCACCTTGGCCTCCCAAAGTGTTGGGATTACAGGTGTGAGCCGCCCAGTTTTTTTTTTTTTTTTTTTTTTTGAGGTGTAGTCTCGCATTGTCGCCCAGGCTGGAGTGCAGTGGCGCAATCTCGGCTCACTGCAACCTCCAACTCCCAGATTCAAATGATTGTCCTGTTTCAGCCTCCTGAGTAACTGGGATTACAGGCACTTGCCACCACGCCCAGCTAATTTTTGTATTTTTAGTAGAGACGGGATTTCACCACGTTGGACAGGCTGGTCTTGAACTCCTGACCTTGTGATCCGCCTGCCTTGGCCTCTCAAAGTGCTGGGATTACAGGCTTGAACCACCACGTCTGGCCCCAGCCCAGTTTTTATAATATTTAAATTACTTACAATAACATGTACAAATGACATATACAGGTTGGGAAACAAAAGCAACCTTGCCTCTAACAATGGCTCTCAAATGTTAGCATGCCTCAGAATCACCTGGAGGGCTTGCTGAAACACGTATTCCCGGGTCCCACCCCCAGAGCTTCTGATCAGTAGGTCTGGGATGCAGCCTGAGAATGGGCATTACTGACAAGTTCTCAAGCGATAGTTGATGCAGTTGGTTCACAGACCACACTTTGAGAACCAATGTTTATAAAAATACATCTCAGTCAATGGAAGAAGTACACAGGTGTCCTAGAGCCCATGTGTTCCACCAAGGCTGCTTTATCAGCATACAAGTCAGCCATTGCGAGGCATGTACAGGTGTTTTATTTATTTATTTTTATTTTTTGAGACGGAGTCTCGCTCCGTCACCCAGGCTGGAGTGCAGTGGCACAATCTTGGCTCACTGCAAGCTCCGCCTCCCGGGTTCACGCCATTCTCCTACCTCAGCCTCCGGAGTAGCTGGGACTACAGGCGCCCGCCACCACACCTGGCTAATTTTTTGTATTCTTTAGTAGAGACAGGGTTTCACCGTGTTAGCCAGGATGGTCTCGATCTCCTGACCTCGTGATCCGCCCGCCTTGGCCTCCCAAAGTGCTGGGATTACAGCCACCGTGCCCAGCCACAGGTGTTTAAAACATAAGTGTTCTAACTGCTTTGAGTTTGTAGCATGCCCTGGGTTTTCAGGATTCATATGGTCAGAGGGAATGAAAGCATTGCTTGATCAGGAGTTGGCTAAAGAGTTATCAATTAAAAGAACATCTTAGTACAACTTTTTTTTTTTTTTTTAAACACCCAAGCCAATTTGGATACTCTATTCTAAAACATTCTGGAAAAGGGGAAAGTTTAGAGTATGTGGCTTAGATCCAAAGCCTAAGCCAAGCCTTCAACACCTCTCTAAATTGTTACATTAGTCTAAATTATGGGGCCAGCATAATTATGAGGTATCCCTCTGAGGGACAGAAGTGGCCGGGCTCAGATTATACCCCATGGTATAAGAGAGAGGTAGAGTCTGAGTTTCTGACTTTTAGATGTAGTGACCTGACCACTCATCATTGCAGCACCATCAATGTCCTACAAGTTGGAAGTCAGATCAGCAGCTCCTGTTTTTGTAGGGGATACTAAGAAGCGGGTGGCCATAGATAGGACTGGATGACTGACGGAGGCACCCATATCCGGGATTGGGAGAGTTTCATGATGGTGAGTCAAGCCCAGCACGAGGAAGTTGAAGCTGGGGATTGTTGCCTGCTAACACAGGCCCATGCAGGCTCTGGTATGGCCAACTCCTGTGACAAACAGACTGGACCGTGTGCCAGGGTTTAGCCTTCCTCGATCTCAGTGTTCCCAGTGTCACCATTGATTCATTTAATGATCCCTTGGTTCTTGAGAAATGAGAAATGAACTGTTAGAAGGAGGTGGTGCTAGCTCAGTCGTTATGACTCCACTCTAGCAAGCGGCTAATGTTCCATGACGTTCAGACCCTGAGACGACATGAATGTCCTATCCCCAACATAATGACTTGTGAATTTAACCTGCAAATACTAGGTTCTACTAGAACTCTTTAGGGAGCTGAAGTTACAAAAACAGTATTTAGACTGAAACTTTTTTTTGTTTTGAGACAGAGTCTTGCTCTGTCGCCCGGGCTGGAGTGTAGTGGTGCAATTTTGGCTCACTGCAACCTTCGTCTCCCGGGTTCAAGCAATTCTTCCTGCCTCAGCCTTCCAAGTAGCTGGGATTACAGGCACCCGCCACCATGCCCAGCTAATTTTTGTATTTTTAGTAGAGACAGGGTTTCGCCATGTTGGCCAGGCTGGTCTCGAACTCCTGACCTCCGGTGATCCATCCGCCTTGGCCTCCCAAAGTGCTGGAATTACAGGCATGAGCCACCACTGCCGGCCTAGACTGAAACTTAATGAAGCTTTGGAGCAAAAGAATAAACTTAACACAGGTTATTACTCTTTACAAATCTTTAGTGTTTGCCTTTGCATCTTTTTATTACTATGCTAAATATGTCATTATCTTCTCCATGCGTGGTTTTGCTTTTTAAAATTTTACATGTGTATTAATTTTGTAGATTCTATTTCCTTGTTGTTATTCACACACTTTTGATACTAACATATCCTAAAACATTGTAGGGAGTACTTTTTTTTTGAAAAGGGACTTGTCTTAAGCTCCTGAGCTCAAATGATTGCCCTGCCTCAGTCTCCCAAGTAGCTGGGATTTCCAGAAACTTTTTCTTTTTTTTTTGAGACAGGGTCTTGCTCTGTCGACCCCTGAGTCGATCCTAGGTGCACTCTCTTTTTCTCATTTCATCTCTAATCCAACAGGAATCCTGTTAGCCCACCTTCAGTGTTTACCGGTGTATTAGTTTGCTAGAGCTGTGCTCTGGTTTGGATATGGTTTATTTGGCTTCACCGGGCCTCGTGTTGAAATTTGATCTCTGTGGCCAGGCACAGTGGCTCCTGCCTGTAATCCCAGCACTTTGGGAGGCTGAGGCAGGTGGATCTCTTGAACTCAGGAGTTTGAGGCCAGCCTGGCCCACATGGCAAAATCCTGTTCCTACTAAAAATATAAAAATTAACTGGGTGTGGTGGTGCACACCTGTAGTCCCAGCTACTTGGACGGCTGAGGCAGGAGGATCACTTGAACCCAGGAGGTTGAGGCTGCAGTGAGCAGAGGTGGTGCCACTGCACTCCAGCCTGGGTGACAAGAGAGACCCTGTCTCAAAAAAAAAAAAAAAAAGAAAAGAAAAGAAAAGAAAAAAGAGAAAATAAATTTGATCCCCAATGTTGGAGGTGGGGCCTGCTGGGAGGTGTTCGGGAACACCAGTCATATTAATTAGAGCTCACCACCCTAATGAGCACATTTTAACTTGGTTACTTCTGCAAAGACCCTATTTCCAAATAAGACCACATTAGTAGGTACCAGGGTTTAGGACTCCAACATGTCTTTTTGGGGGACACAATTCAACCCATAACTTCCAGAACACCACTCCCCCTCATCCCCTGCAACATCCCAGTTTAAGCCTCCACCCATCCCCCCTGGGATCAGTGGAGTCACTTCCTTACTGGTTTTCCACTCTCACATTTGCCCTCTCAGCATGGGTCCAGAACCCTGCAGTGACTCCCAACTCATTCAGACTAAAAGCTGAGGTCCTTGTATGGCCCATGGGTCCCTCCTGACTGCCCCCTTCTCATCTCCTACCTCTCTCCCTCCTCCAGCCACCCTGGCCTGTTTGCTGATCCTCCAGCCCCCCAAGCAGAGTCCCACCTCTTGGCCTTCACACTTGCTGTTTCTTTAGCCCAAGATACTATCTCCCAGATACCCTCATGGCTCGTATGTTAGTCAGCACTGTTCCTAACCACCCACTTTCTCAGAGAGGCCTTTCCTGACCACCTCTATTACATCCCACCTGCTACCCACTCCCCCACTGACCCTACTCCTATTCAATGTTTTGTGTTTCTCCAGAATTTTCTTTATTTCCTAATAGTCTATGCTATTTACTTATTTTATTTCTTGTCTGTTCCCCAGTTCCACCATCATTATCCAAATGTAAGCTCCTCGGGCTGGAATTTTGGATTGTTTTGTAACTCGTTCTATCCTTAGCACCTAAAACAGGACCTGGCCCATAGTAGGTACTCAGCAAATATTTGTGGAACTAATGAAAAATCAGCCAGTGTATTTTCTCATACATTATTAAACCATTTACCCTTATTCAATGTTCATCTTATTTTCTAGGGTTTTTTTGTTGTTGTTGTACACAACGCTGTTAATAGCTTATTGTATATAATTTCACCCTTTTCCCAGCTGTTTCTTTGGGTTTCACATCCAGGGTGAACATTGTCAAATTGCCTTCTGAAAGGATCTTTCTCAATTTATAATGCCCCCACCATTAGTAACGCTGCTGCCTTTCTACCACTGGCTTTTCTCTCATCTTATTTTTGCCAGTTTACTAGCTATAAGTGCACCTTGTGATGATTTTGATTTGCAGTTCTTTAACTTTGAAATGCAATAGTTCACTTGTTCTTTAGTTTATCTTCCTGTATGAATTGCCTGATATAGACTCCTGATTTTTTTTTTTTTTTTTTGGGGGGGGCGAGAGCTTGGGGTCATATATGTTTATTCTACTCTTTTTGGGGGGCAATAATATTAATCCTAATTAATATCTGTTATCAGTATGCCCTCATCCTACCTTTCCCTTTTCCTCTGTTTGCATTTCTAATTCTGAATGTGTTTTATTCTCTCCAGCTGTGGACTACTGTGCTTCAGAAAACCACGGATGTGAACATGAATGTGTAAATGCTGATGGCTCCTACCTTTGCCAGTGCCATGAAGGATTTGCCCTTAACCCAGATAAAAAAACGTGCACAAGTAAGTTACACACATATGCACACACAGAGAAATGTTGATGTTATTGCTGTAGTAACTGTGGCCATGGAAATCTCTCAAGTATAGATTAGCATATAATTATGTCATGGGGGTCTAATACCTTTTGCCCCATTCCTCTTCTGTCAGGACTTTCATGACTTGGCTTAAGACCATAGACCACTGTATCTTAACATCACTATTCAGGGAATATGATGAAGGTACCATGACTGTTCCTTCAGCATCTGCTGAGCGTGCTGACAATCAGACGAACTTACTTCATGCTAACTCAGCCTGACTGTGCCCATCAGCACTAACAGGGCTTGAGATGTTTTCATTGAAGCTTTGTGGCTTGTGGGCTTTAGCTCTGACTCCACACAAGAAAATTGCTGAGCCAAAAAGAATTGTAAGTGGTTTCTTCTGGTGGACGGCAGTTTGCAAAGAACTGCTCATTTTTTGCTTGAGATATTTAGTTCAATTTGATTTTAACTATATACATAAAAATCAGAATTAAGGCCGGGCGCGGTGGCTCAAACCTGTAATCCCAGCACTTTGGGAGGCCGAGACGGGCGGATCACGAGGTCAGGAGATCGAGACCATCCTGGCTGACACGGTGAAACCCCGTCTCTACTAAAAAATACAAAAACTTAGCCGGGCGAGGTGGCGGGCGCCTGTAGTCCCAGCTACTCGGGAGGCTGAGGCAGGAGAATGGCGTAAAACCCAGGAGGTGGAGCTTGCAGTGAGCTGAGATCTGGCCACTGCACTCCAGCCTGGGCGACAGAGCGAGACTCCGTCTCAAAAAAAAAAAAAAGAAAGAAAAAAAAAAATCAGAATTAATTTCACCTCCCAAAATCTGAACATAAAACTCTATAAATTAAAGATGATCATTAGTTTTGCACAAAAGATAATAACTAGTTGCAAAAAGATTCCAAAAGTGTTCTATTAAATATAAAGGTATATCAGGAGACTTAAGGGATTGTGTGTGGATTATTATCCTTCTATAGGGAGAATCACTTGAGAAAAGCTTGTTTTTTAAGTATTAGGGCCAAGCATTTATAAAAAGTGAACTTTAATAACAATCTAGAATAATGTAAGGCACCTCAGAGACATGCATCAGTGAGAAAACAGGATTTTAATTCATAAAAAGTTAATGTACCTACAACCTTTCTAAAATGCTAAAATATATTCATTATGTAAAACAGGATATGTCTACACAAAACCTTTTTCAACATAAACTTACTTCCTACTCTTCAATACCTAGATGTCAGCAGCTTACAAACACCAGAGCTGGAGGTGTGGGTGATGTATGGAACTATAAGGGACACATTAGGTCAAAAGCATACATTTCTGGAGCCCCAGCCATGTGCCAATAGAAATGAATAAGGCAAAGTCCTTAATGGAGAAGATACTGTGGCTGAGTCTTGGAAGTGGAGCTGTCATTCACTAGGCAGAAAAGGGTGAGGTGGGGGTTCCAGGAGAAGGAAAGAAGTCGAAGATGTGAACCAGGCAGAGAACTGTAGTCTCCATGCCCCGTGCATGACTGGAGTATACTGTGGTTTATTTGTTTTGTTTATTGAAAGAGTAAGTAAATGAATGAGTGGGCTTTTGTGTTCCTGGTCTCCCTTCCCTTCTGAATATTCTGAACTATAAAATAGCAGCCTGGGCTGTCGTTGTGGTTGGGGAGTTGTGGTTGTTGGGCTGATGAGTCAGTGTTCCTCATCAAAGAGGAGGTCGTGGGCTGCTAGCAGCCAGCCTTGGTTCCAATCCCAGCTTCTCTGCTTTTTCTCTTGGTGATCTTGGGCAAGTTATTTATGCCTCAGTTTCCTCAGTTACCATAGAAGATGATAATACTGCCTACTACATAGCATTATTGTTTCCTTTTTTTTTGACACTGGGTCTTACTCTATCACCCAGGCTGGAGAGCGGTGATGCAACCTCGGCTCACTGCAACCTCCACCTCCTGGGTTCAAGCGATTCCCCCACCTCAGCCTCCCGAGTGGCTGAGACTATAGGCTCGCACCACCACACCCAGCTAATTTTTTTGGTATTTTTTGATAGCAATGGTGTTTCACCATATTAGCCAGGCTGGTGTCGAATCCCTGACCTCAAGAGATCCACCCACCTCAGCCTCCCAAAGTGCTGGGAATACAGGCATGAGCCATAGCACCCGGCCATAGCATAATCTTGAAGACTAAATGAGGCTGAGCACAGTGGCTCCCGCCTGTAATCCCAGCACTTTGGAAAGAGAAGCAGGAGGATTACTTGAGCCTAGGAGTTTGAGACCAGCCCTGGTAATATGGAGGGACACTATTTCTACAAAAACTTTTTTTTTTTTTTAAATTAGCCAGGCATGGTGACAAGTGTCTGTACTCCCAGCTACTTGGGAGGCTCAGGTGGGAAGACCACTAGTTGAGCCTGGGAGGTTGGGGCTGTAGTGGGTCATGATGGCACCACTGCACTCCAGCCTGGACGACACAGTAAGACTTTGTCTTAAAAAAAAAAAAAAAAAAAAGGCTAAAAAGGGACGATGTGGGCTTCAAAGACTTTATTTCTTTATTTATTATCATTATGTTTTTTAGAAATAGGATCTTGCTCTATCACCCATGCTGGAGTGTAGTGGTGCAATCCTAGCTCACTGCAGCTTCCAACTCCTGGGCTCCAGCAATCCTCCCACCTCAGCCTCCCAAAGTGCTGGAATTATGGTCATCATGAGCCACCACACCTGGCCTCCAAAACTCTAAATTTTTATTTATTGTGCATATACCACATGTCTGGGCTAAGTTTAAAGGTGCATAAACCGTTCAAGATTTCTACTGCAGGCTGGTGAGGGACCCTAGCCATAGCCACACTGAGTAGCTGAGTCATGGTGCCAGGAGTTATGTGACCAACAGCCTACAGTGTGATGCAACCAGGACTACAGCAGGAGTTAGAGGAAGGAGACCAGTTAGACCAGAACAGGTGAGATGCTGCCTTGCAGGGATGAGGGCTGGAGAAAAACACATATCCTAGCCAGTCTCCTACCTGCCTCTCCAGACTGCACCCCCTGGCTGGGGTCACCTGATTTCCACCCCAGCACCAGCCCTAGTTCCCAGAGTGGCACCATCTTCCCCACCCTGTGGCTCAGCATGCCTCCTGTCCCAGATCCCCAGCCCAGGGTGGTGCAGGCAAGGAGAGTGTTGGAGCCCTGGAATCGGACCCTGGAAGTAGATACCGCAGCGTAGGGGGACTGGGAGAGGAGGTTTGGCTAGGAGCCACGGGAGGGGCTGATCCAGCTGTGAGGTCTCACCAGCTAGGCAGCGAGCCCAGCAGTGCAGTTGTCAGAATCAAGACCCAGAAGTGGGCCGCCCCAATACGTGGGCAGGGAAGAGGGCTGGGAGATTGGAGGGTTCCAGCAGGCAGCCTCAGGGCAGTACATCCCTTAGAAGAGCCCTCTTCCCACCATGCTTGGGTGGGCAGGAGCCAGACCCTGGAGGAGGGAGACAAGAGGAAGAGAGGAGACAGAGTACTTGGAAAGCTAAAAGTAGAAAGTAAGGCAAAAGCTCAGTCGTAAGAGTGAAACGCTCAGGAGTGCTCCAGATCTGTGGCGGGGACAAGAACTGAGAAACAGGGACCAGTTAAAATTACAGAAACAGGATAGAGGCAGAAGCTCAGATCCGAGGCAGCCACCCTGTTAGTACGAAGGCCTCCCACCGGCTTCCAGCCAAGTCAGCCTGGCTACTGCTGTGATGTTGAAAGATTTTTTTTTTAATTCTACTTCTTATAAACTTGCAAAAAATAAAATAAACTCAGTTTCTTAAATTTCAGCCTATATTTTTAACCAAAAGTATATTTGAAAGCGAATCAAATTAGTACATATGCAATTATTGTCTAAAAAATGTAGACTAGTCAATGTAATAAACCAAGCATGGTTAATTTATGATTAAGCCAAAATGTACATAATAGGGCTTCATGTTCATGAACTAGTACTATAATTTGAAATATGTAAGTGTTGTTCAAAAAAGCACTACCTTTATGTCAATTTCTTACCCTGGAGCAGCCCATCCAAAGCTAGAGGGGAGAAAGGTGGAAACAGGTACCATCAGTTTGCAAAATGTTAGCAAGACTTTTTTTTTTTTTTTGGTATTATTGTAAAACATACATAATAGAAAATTTATCACTGTACCCATTCAGTGGCATTAAATACATTAACATTGTGAAAAACGCATATCCTAGCCTGTGTCCTTCCTGCCTCTCCAGACCACACCTCTTGGCTGGGGTCACCTGATTTCCACCCAGCTATAACTATCCTCACCATCCATCTCCAGAACTTTTCGTCATCCCAAACTGAAACACTGTACCCATTGAACAATAACTCCCCATTGCCTGCCCTGCCAACCACCATTCTACTTTCTGTCTGTGAATTTCACCACTCTCGGTACTTCATGTAAGTGGGATTGTATGGTATTTGTCCTTTGCTGTCTGACATATTTCACTTAGCATAACGTCCTCAAGGTTTATCTGTGTTGTAGTATATATCAGAATTTCCTTCCTTTTTAAGACTGCATAGTATTCAATTGTATGTATATACCCCATTTTGTTTATTCATCTGTTGATGGACATTTGGGCTACTTCCACCTTTTGCCTATTGTGAATAATGCTACTATAAACATGAGTGTTCCAGTCCTTGCTTTCAGTTCTTGTGGGTTTTTATACCCAGAAGTGGAATTGCTGGTCATCTGGTAGCAAGACTTTTTGAGATCCAAATTGAAACCCTTACTCTAAATTTAGCCAAGCATGAGAAAGAACACTCTCAGATATCCAGGGTTCTGTTCACCAGAAAGATCTATAGAGGACTTCAGTCCGCTGGACGGGGATTCATGTTTTTGGTAGCAAGGAGACTGTGGGCTTTGAGTCTAATGCTCAATCATCTAATGCCTGTAATGATGAATAAAGGCAATTGTGGACACCATCTTTTGCATGTTGCCATTTATTATTTTCGTACTTGGAGGTCATTATGCTTATTGATTTTCAGTCTCCAGTGATAACTTGGTTGACATTTCCATCCTTATTTTTCAAATAAGAATGTTCTGTACAGAGTAAGGCACTGAATGAATATTTTTGTGTTTGCACTAAAAACAAAACACAGAAGGAAATAAACTTTTTAAAGTAGAGATGAGGTCTGCTATGTTGCTCAGGTTGGACTAGACCTCCTGACCTCAAGTGATTCTCCCAGCTTGGCCTCCCAAAGTGCTGAGATGAGCCACCATTCCTGTCTGGAAATGATTTTATACTGAATCTGCAATAGAAGAACTACAAAGTATTGGTTGTCAGGTTTCTTGGCCAGGGCATAATTAACATACTGAGTGCCACTACCTTCCTACAGCCTGTAATATGCCACTTTTGTGACTCCCTATGTGCATAAATCAAACACTTTCAGCTGGAAGAGGCCTTAAAGTTCAACCTAGTTCTTGCCCAACTATCCATCCTACAATACTCTCACTGTGCCATCATCCAACCTGCACTTGAATACCCCCACTGACAGGATATTCACTACACCCCATGGCAGTTCATTCCACTTTGTATAGCTCTGACTCTTAGAAAGTGATTCCCTAGAGGGAGGTGATATCCATTTCCTTGCTCTTAGAAATGAACAAAACAAATTTGGCTACTTGCATTCTTTGTGGCCACTAAGAATGAGTCATATCAGAGTAACTTTATTTCATTTAGTAGACTAGCCAGGCATGGAAAATGTAGTAGCGACCATCTAAACTTTAATAGGCATTTGACCAATTTGTGTGTGGAGAAATTTGTGCTCAAGGAATGATTGGTTGGGTTTGTAACTGGCCAAATGTCTGTAACCACAGGATGCTGATTGTTGAACTGAGATCCTCCTAGAAGGAGGTTTTTAAACAGTTTGCGGGAAGAAGCCTTATGGAGGGCATGGGAGCTGTCTTCCATTCGTAATGTCCCCCATGTTGCTTCTTGGTGTGCAATGTTTATGTATCTAAACCCTCAAAAAACACACTCCAGTAAGAGTAATACCAATAACCTTTATTCATTCCACAAAATATTTGTTGAGTAGCTACTATGTGTCAGATATGATTGTAGACACTGGGCATGCAGTAATAAATTATATAGACCAAAAAAACCCCACCAATATCTGTCCTTATAGAGCCCACATTCTATTGGAGCAGGATAAGAGAATACTACAGGTCTCAACAGCAAAGTAATACTAGCCTTTGATTAAAGATTTGAAGGCAGTGACAGAGGGAGGAAACCTGAGGCAGAGGTAGAAATGAAATTCTATGAAATAAAATGATCTGTGATACTATCACACAGCACCAGTACAAAATGGATATTGTTTTAGTCCATTTGTGTTGCTATAAGGGAACACCTGAGGCTGGGTAATTTATAAAGAAAATAAGGTTTATTTGGCTTCTGATTCTGCTGGCTGGAAGATTGGGCATCTAGTGAAAGCCTAAGGCTGCTTCCACCCACAGCGGAAGGTGATGTGGAGCCGAGTGTGCAGAGGTCACATGGTGAGAGAGGAAGCAAGAGAGAAAGGATGGGGAGGTGCCAGGCTCTTTTTAACAACCAGCCCTCGTGAGAACTAACAGAGCCAACGTACTCATTACTGTGAGGACAGCACCGAGCTATTCATCAGGGATTCCCCACCAGGACCCAAACACCTCCCATTAAGCCCCACCTCCAACACTGGGGATTAAATTTTAACATGAAGTTTATGCGAACAAACATCCGAACTGTAGCAGATATGCACCTGAAGATATATATATTGTTTTCAGCAATGTTCCCTGATTATTTTCTTCTGCAAATCACAGGACACTTCCTACATGGTCCTTTTTTTTTTTTTTTTTTTTTTTTTGAGACGGAGTCTAACTGGTCGCCCAGGCTGGAGTGCAGTGGCCGGATCTCAGCTCACTGCAAGCTCCGCCTCCCGGGTTCACGCCATTCTCCTGCCTCAGTCTCCCAAGTAGCTGGGACTACAGGTGCCTGCCACCACGCCCGGCTAATTTTTTGTATTTTTAGCAGAGACGGGGTTTCACTGTGTTAGCCAGGATGGCCTCAATCTCTGGACCTCATGATCCGTCCGCCTTGGCCTCCAAAGTGCTGGGATTACAGGCGTGAGCCACCGCGCCCGGTGCATTGTTACTTTTTGTATATTATTTGGGCCATTTTCCATGGCAACTAGTTTCACAATTACAAATGTGTACATTTATTTTTAGTACTTTTTCTGATTACAAAAGTAATACAGCCTCGTTGAGGGAAACTGGTTCCTATAGAAATGCAATTCTATGAAATAAAATGATCTGTGTTACTATCACTCAGAGAAAACCATTGTTTTTGTGTTTTGTTTTGTTTTGTGAGATGGGGTTCTCACCATGTTGCCCAGGCTGGTCTTGATCTCCTTAGCTCAAGCAGTCCTTGTGCCTCAGCCTCCCAAGTGTTGAGATTATAGGCGCACACTACTGCACCTAGCTGATAATGATTGTTTATGCCAATTTGGAACATTTCTCTCCAGTCTTTTTTTAATGTATGTATATGGATTTTTTATAGAGTTGAGATCATGCAGTATAACAATAAATCATAAGCATTTTGACATGTCACTTCAACGTTATCAAAAACATTTTAATGACTGTGTAAAATTCTGTTAAAGGCATATGTCAGAATGTATTCAGGATTTTTTGACTGCTCAAATAGTATTGTGATAAACATTCTTATGCTTGAATCTTTTTTTTCTGATCATTTTCTTAGGAACACAACAAAAAAGGAAATTTATTGAGTCAAAGGCTATTAACATTTTTAAGGCTTTTGATACATATTCAAAATTATTTTCCAAAAACATTGTACTGATTTATACTCTACCGTAAGTGTTTAAGGGAGCAATTTTTATTTTTAAATTAAATTGTTTATGATTTCAATAGGTTTTTGGGGAACAGGTGGTGTTCGGTTATATGGACAAGTCCTTTAGTGGTGATTCTGAGATTTTCGGTACACCCATCACCTGAGCAGGATATGTAATACCCAATGTGTAGTCTTTTATTCCTCACCACCCTCCCACCCCAAGTCCATTGTATCATTCTTATGCCTTATGCATCCTAAAGCTTAGCTCCCATTTAAAAGTGAGAAGTGGGATATTTGGTTTTTCATTCCTGAGTTACTTCACTTAGAATAGTGGTCTCCAACTCCTTCTAGGTTGCTGCAAATGCCATTATTTTGTTCCTTTTTATGGCTGAGTAGTATTCCATGGTGTATATAGACACTATATTTTCTTTATCCACTTGTTGATTGATGGGCATTGGCGCTGGTTCCATATTTTTGCAATTGCGAATTGTGTTGCTATAAACATGTGTGTGCAAGTATCTTTTTCACATAATGACTTATTTTCCTCTGGGTAGATACTCAGTAGTGGGATTGCTGGATCAAATGGTAGATCTACTTTTAGTTCTTTGAGGAATCTCCACACTGTTTTCCATAGTAGTTGTACTAGTTTACATTCCCACCAGCAGTGAAAAAGGAATTTGTCTATTTCATCTTAACATATGGACACATGGTAGGGAACAACACACACCGGGGCCTGTAGCAGGAAGCAGGGAGAGGGAAAGCATCCGGAAGAATAGCTAATGGATGCTGGGCTTAATACCTGGGTGATGCGCTGATCTGTGCAGCAAACCACTATGGCACATATTTACCTAACAAACCTGCACATTCTGCACATGTACCCTAGAACTTAAAATAAAAGTTGAAGAAAAAAAAAAGTGTTTCTTAAGGGGGCAACTTTAAAAAATTTTGCTGATTTTCTGGGAGAAAATTGCTTCTTTATGCTTTTTTATCATGTCTTTAATACCTGTTCTTCATAAAATTATCCAATTATATATATCTAATTTATAAATGTATATTTATTGGTGTTATTATTTGATTACTGAATATTTTCCAATATAAGTGATTGTAAGGGAATCCTACAAATTTCATGAAGCAAGGACCGTGCCTCTTTGTTCAGTGCTGATCCTAGTGCCTGCCCCATGGTAAATGCTCAGGAGTGTTTACTGAATGAATGAATGGACAGGGAACTGAACATGTCTTCATATATGAGACATTGAAGAGAGAGGGAATAATAAAGATCTGAGCTAAAATAAAAGGAATAGAAGACATAAAAGCAATAGAGAAAATTGGTAAAAACCAAAATGTGGTTTTTTTAGAAGATTAAAAAAATTGATAAATGTCTAACCAGACTAGTCAAGGAAGAAAAAAGAGAGAAGACACAAATTCCTAATATTAGGAATGAGAAAGTGGACATCAATACATATCCTACAAACTTTGAAGGATAATACAGGCCAAGCATGGTGGATCATGCCTGTAATCTGAACATTTTGGGAGGCCAAAGCAGGAGGATCACTTGAGGCAAGGAGTTCAAGACCAGCCTGGGCAACATAGAGCCCATCTCCACCAAAAAAAAAAAAAAATATATATATACACACACACACACACACACACACACAGAGACACAGACACAGACACACACACACGTATACACACACACACACATATATACGGAAAAATCATTAACAAATTTATGCCAATAACTTTGACAACTTAGATGAAAGGAACAAATTCCTTGAAAGACAGAAACTACTAAAGTTTACCCAAGAATAAATAGAGGCTGGGCATGGTGGCTCATACCTGTAATCCCAGAACTTTGGGAGGCTGAGGTGGGAGGATTGCTTGAGGCCAGGAGTTCTAGATCAGCCTGAGCAACATAGCAAGACCCCATCTCTACAAAAAATAAACTAACTGGGCATGGTAGCAAGTGCCTGTAGTCCCAGCTACTCAAAAGGCTGAGGCAGGAGGGTTGCGTGAGCCCAGGAGGTTGAGGCTTAAGTGAGCCATGATCACACCACTGCACTCCAGCCTGGGCAACAGGGTGAGACCCTGTCCCCTGACAGACTAAAAAAAAAAAAAATATATATATATATATATAGTCTGAATAGATCTGTATCTATTAAAAGAAATGGAATGTGCACTTTAAAACCTTCCCACAGAGAAGACTTCAAACCTAGTTGACTTAACTGGTGAATTCTACCAAACATTTGAAGAAAAACTAATACTAATTCTACACAAATTATTCCAAAAAATTGAAGAGGAAAAACAATTTTCAACTGATTCTATGAGGCTATCATTGCCCTGATGCCCAAACCAGAAAAGAAAGACATAAAAAAAGAAAACTAGACACAAATATTTCTCATGAAATACCTGCAAAAGTTCTTTAAATAGTTTCTAGCAATCAAATTCAACAATATATTAAAAAGTACAATACATCATGACCAAGTGAATTCCAGGAATTCAAAGTTGGCTTAACATTCAAAACTCAATCGATGTAATTCATAATATTAACATACTAAAAAGTCAAAACCGTATGAGCCATCTCAATAGATGCAGAAAAGACATTGGATAAGATCTGACATTCATTTATTCTTCAAATAAACTTTCAGCAAATTAGGAATGAAGGTAACTGCCTCAATCTGATAAAGTACATCAATGAAAAAACCATCAGCTAACATCATACTTAATAGTGAAAGACAGTGCTTTCTTTCAGGAATAAATTTTCTTTTTCTTTCAGGAATAAAATTTCTTTTCACATCAGGAATAAAACAGTGTCCACTCATACCACTTCTATTTAATATTGTACTGGAAGTTCTGGCCGGTGCAATAAGACAGAGAAAGATAAATAAATGATACCTAGATTGTAAAAAAAAAAACCATCGAGGCCGGGCGCGGTGGCTCAAGCCTGTAATCCCAGCACTTTGGGAGGCCGAGGCAGGTGGATCACGAGGTCAGGAGATCGAGACTATCCTGGCTAACATGGTGAAACCCCATCTCTACTAAAAATACAAAAAACTAGCCGGGTGTGGTGGCGGGCGCCTGTAGTCTCAGCTACTTGAGAGGCTGAGGCGGGAGAATGGCGTGAACCCGGGAGGCGGAGCTTGCAGTGAGCCGAGATCAGGCCACTGCACTCCAGCCTGGGAGACACAGCGAGACTCCGTCTCAAAAAAAAAAAAAAAAAAAAAAAAACCATCTTTATTAACAGATAACATGATCACCTATGTAGAAAATCCAGTGGAATCTACAAAAAAGCTACTAGAACTTTTAATAGCAAGTGAATTTATCAAGGTTGCAGGACACAAAATTAATATACAAAAATAAGTTAATTTTATATACTTACAATGGACAATCAAAATATGAAATTTAAAAAATATCTTTCAGGCTGGGCACGGTGGCTTATGCCTGTAATCCCAGCACAATGGGAGACCAAAGCGGGCGGATCACTTGAGGTCAGGAGTTTGAGACAAGCCTGGCCAACGGGTGAAACCTTGTCTCTACTAAAAATACAAAAATTAGCCAGGCATGGTGGCAGGTGCCTGTAATCCCAGCTACTTGGGAAGCTGAGGCAGGGGAATTGCTTGAACCCAGGAGGCAGAGGTTTCAGTGAGCTGAGATTGCGCCACTGCATTCCAGCCTGGGTGACAGAGCAAGACTCTGTCAAACGAACAAACAAACAAACAAAAAAACAAGCCTCTCAATAAAAATGGGCAAAATATTTGAATAGACACTTCACCAAAGAATATATGGAGATGGCAAAGAAGCATTTGAAAATATATTCAACAACATTAGTCATTAGGTAAATACAAAGTGAAGTCATATTGACATAATCATACCCACTAAAATGACTAAAATTACCAAGTGTTCAGGAGATCAAGACCGTCCTGGCTAACACAGTGAAACCCCGTCTCTACTAAAAAAATACAAAAACTTAGCCGGGCGAGGTGGCAGGCGCCTGTAGTCCCAGCTACTCGGGAGGCTGAGGCAGGAGAATGGCGTGAACCCAGGAGGCGGAGCTTGCAGTGAGCTGAGATCCGGCCACTGCACTCCAGCCTGGGTGACAGAGCGAGACTCCGTCTCAAAAAAAAAAAAAAAAAATTACCAAGTGTTGATGAGGATACGGAGCAACTGGAACTCTCATAAATTGCTGGTGGGAATGTTTAAGCAGTTAAGCATACATGTCCCATATGACTCAGCCATTATGCAAGAGGAATGAAAGCGTATGTACACACAAAAACTTGCACATTAATGTTCATGGCTGCTTTATTTGTGATAGCCCCAAACTGGAAACAGGTAAACAGCCCTTCAGCAAGTGAATGGATAAACAAATTGTGTTATAATCACATCGTGAAATACTACTCTGCAATAAAAAGGAACGAACTATTGACACACATATGAATATAGATGAATCTCAAAATAATTATGCTGAATGAAAGAAACCAGACCAAAAAGAATACATACTATATGATTACATTTATTTAAAATTCCACGGGGAGATAAAAAAAGAAGATAAAAATAAAATTCTAGAAAATGCAAACTGATTTATCTGGATAGAAGATAAATGGTTATTTGGGACTGGAGAGAGTGGGGAAGAATGAATTAGAAAGGGGCGGGAGGAAAGTTTTGAGAGTAATGCATGTGCTTATTATTTTGATTGTGGCGATGGTTTCATGGCAGGTTACATATGCAAAATGCATCAGATTGTTTTTCTTGAGTATGTGCAGTTTGGTTTTTGTCCATTATACCTCATAAAAACTAAAAACAAGCAGAAGAGACTGTATTATTCCAAAATTGCTATGCCATAAAACACAAAAAGAGGCTGTGGAAATGTTCTGGCCCATCACTATCCAGTGGGACACTCTGGTGGATGGAA
Source organism: Theropithecus gelada (assembly GCF_003255815.1). Taxonomy (NCBI): domain Eukaryota; kingdom Metazoa; phylum Chordata; class Mammalia; order Primates; family Cercopithecidae; genus Theropithecus; species Theropithecus gelada. Next base: position 100,360,265 of record NC_037676.1, read on the forward strand.
TGCTCTGTTTGCATCAGACAGTACAGTAGTCAGGAGCCATATGTGGCCATTGAGCACTTGAGATACAGCCAGTGCAACCCAGCAACTGAATTTTTGTTTCGTTTTTGTTGTTGTTGTTAGAGACAGGCTCTTGCTTTGTTGCCCAGGCTGGAGTGCAGTGGTACAGTCATAGCTCATAGCTCACTGCAATCACCACTCCTGGGCTCATAAGATCCTCTGGCCTCAGCCTCCCTTGTAACTGGGACTATAGGCAGGTGCCATCATGCTCAGCTAACTTAAAAAAATTCTTTTTTTGCCGGATGCAGTGGCTCATGCCTGTAATCCTAGCACTTTGGGAGGCTGAGGCGGGTGGATTGCCTGAGTTCAGGAGTTCGAGAACAGCCTGGGCAACACAGTGAAACCCTGTCTCTACTAAATTACAAAAAATTAGCTGGGCATGGTGGCGTGCGCCTGTAGTCCCAGCTACTCAGGAGGCTGAGGCAGGAGAATTTCTTGAACCCGGGAGGCGGAGGTTGCAGTGAGCTGAGATTGTGGCACTGCACTCCATCCTGGGCAACAGAGCGAGACTCCATCTCAAAAAAAAAAAAAATTCTTTTTTTAGAAATGGGTTCTTGCTGTGTTGCTCAGGCTGGTCTCAAATTTCTGGATTCAAGCAATCCTCCAGCCTCAGCTTCACAAAGCACTGGGTTCACAAGCATGAGCCACCACCCCTGGCTGAATTTTTATTGTTACTTCATTTTAATCAATTTTAATTTAAATAGACATATTAGGCAGCATGGTTCTAGATTAAGGGAGACTAAGCAGATATGACAACAAAATACAGTCTCTGACTCTAGACTAGATCCTGTACTAGAAGGTGAAAAATGCTCTGATGAACATAATTAAGTCAACTGACAAGATTAGAATATGGATGGTAGATTAAATGTAAGTATTGTATCAATGTAAACTTATGAAATTTATAACCATACTGCAGTTATATAAGAGAATATCCCTCCTCTTAGGAAACACAGACTGTTTTTAAGGGAAAGGACCAGAATGTATATAATGTACCCTCACATAGGTCAGAGAGATGACCAAGTAATCACAAGAATGGGGTAAAATGTTAACAAAGGTGAATTTGGGTAAAGAGTATATAAGTGTTTCTTGTACTATTTTTATGTTTGTAACTTTTTGTAAGCTTGAAATTGTTTTAAAAGAGAAAGATTTTTAAAATGCCTTTATATATGACTATGGTATTGCAATTATATTGTTTATAAAGACTCCCAGTGTTTTAAAGCTACATTATGAAGCATTTATGGACAAAACAATACAATGTCTGGGCCAGGTGTGGTGGCTCACTCCTGTAATCTCAGCACTTTGGAAGGCTGAGGCAGGTGGATCACGAAGTCAGGAGTTCTAGACTAGCCTGGCCAAGATGGTGAAACCCCATCTCCACTAAAAATACAAAAATTAGCTGTGTGTGGTGGCAGGCACCTGTAATCCCAGCTACTTGGGAGGCTGAGGCAGTAGGATTGCCTGAACCCAGGTGGCAGAGGTTGCAATGAGCCAAGATTGCACCACTGCTCTCCAGCCTGGGGGTTAGAGTGAGACTCCATCTCAAAAAAAAAAAAAAAAAAAATTAGTCAGGCATGGTGGCACGCACCAGTAATTCCAGCTACTTGGGAAGCTGAAGCAAGAGAATTGCTTGAACCCGGGAGGCGGAGGTTGCAGTGAGCCTAGACTGCACCATTGCATGTCAGCCTGGGCAACAGAGCGAGAGACTGTCTCAAAACAAATAATAATAACAATACAATGTCTGGGGTTTGCTTCAAAGTAATGTGGGATCTTACTATAGAGAGTTAGAACGTAGTTGAAAGCAGAGCAGCCATAGATTGATTCTCCTGAAGCTGGGTGATATGTACATGGATTTATTATACTTCTCAGTCCATTTTTGAAATTGGACATGATTGTATATTTTGCTTAACATTTCCATAAGTTTAAATTGGGAAAAATTGGCATCTTACTCAACATTTTTTCCTTTCAAGAATATTGTATATCTTTCCCTTACTCAGTTTGTTTCCTCTGGTATGGATTGGGAACTCTCATTTATACCAAATTATTTATTAGGAAGATTATTTATGCAGTTCAAATGTTCCTTAAAATAATAAAAACCCTCATCAAAACAAAGACTCCTTTTAAGATTCCATCAGTGGTCATTTATTTCAAGCAATTTTAAACAATGTGTTCAAGTTCCACTATGGGAAAATACTTTGCTCAAATTCTGCAATAAAAGTTTATTTCCGTATTTAAAAATACTTATACAAAAAATACGAAAAAAAGAAATAAAAAATAAAGAACAAAAACAAAAAAATACACAAGTAAAATTTCATTATGACAAATTTCATGAAATACTTTTTTAAAAAAATATTTTGGTTTAAATTAGTGTATCCCTAGAGGTCACATTCTCTGTGAATCTTGAGGTAAAGATCCTGTTTATGTGCAGCCGAGCCCAGTAAAGTAACCAGGAGGTGTTTCGAACTCAGAGTATTTATGCTTTTCACTCCTAGGCCTTATTTTTCCCAGGATATGAGTTTGTGTCTTATTGTTTGGCTCACTGTTTGATGGGTATAAGTGGTTTGGAGTTTGGCTTTGGGAACGTTTAATTGTTTTAATTGCTTAAATTCGGTAAAACACTCAGCTAAACCATTCTCAGCCTACAGTCTGGCAAATACCCCATTTTCATTTTAGTGGCTCCTACATGAATCAAGACAAGGACAGCATGTTCACAAATTTGTTGGTTGCGTAAATGTTTTTTAATATGTCAGGAAGTTTGTCTTTGCCTAGCAGAAGAGTCCAGGTATAATAACAATAATAATAATAGAAGAAGAAGGAGGAAGAGGAGGAGGAGGAGAAGGAAGAGGAGGAGGGGGAGGAGGAGGGAAGGAAGAAAGGAAGGAAGGAAGGAAGGAAGGAAGGAAGGAAGGAAATGAGAAAGGAAGGAAGGAGGGAAAGAAGAGGAGGAGGGAGGGAGGAGGGAAGAGGGAGGAGGGGGAAAGGAAAGAGGGGGGAGAAGGGGGAGGAGGGGAAGGAGGGAAGAGGAGAAGAAGAAGGAGAAGGAAAGAAGGAGAAGAAGTTTCTCTTAGGAGAGGCCATATCTCTAAACATGGAAGTAGCTTTATTGGGAGACCCCTTCATGGTGTGACTCTGTGAGGTGTGGGATTTTACCTGTTTAGGAAAATGAAGACTGGAAATCCCTGGTTTTCATATGCTAGCTGTATTGATTGGTTTGCCATTCTTGTGATTTTTCCTTCTTGCCAGAGATAGACTACTGTGCCTCATCTAATCACGGATGTCAGCATGAGTGTGTTAACACAGATGATTCCTATTCCTGCCGCTGCCTGAAAGGCTTTACCCTGAATCCAGATAAGAAAACCTGCAGAAGTAAGTTACAGTGGGAGCTGAAGAAGGGCTTGTTCTGCTAAATGCTCCTCTAGTTAGTTTTCCTTTCCGTGCAAATCTTAAGCAAGATGTACTTGTATTCAGCATTGTTTCTATTAACATTATTCTGCCCTTTACTTTACTTTTTCACTAGATCCTATTATGTGGATGATTTTTAGATATTGAATAGGTCTGGTCATTAGATTCAATTAGCCAAGTGGGGACCCAAGCTGAAGCTCCCACCTATGTGAAATGCAGGTGCACTCTCCCTCCCCCTTATTCCCGTAGCACTGGGATCTTGGAAAAAGAAAAGAATGGGCCCAGAGATGAGAGGTAGAAGGAGCTGGTTTCTTCTAGTCCTACAAGATAAGACACTTGATGGATGCTAAGAGGGAGGACATTGCAGCTTTATTCCCTTCGATAGGAAAGGAGAAGAAAAATGAGTCTCTAGGACATCCCAGCAGGATTCAAGGGGTACAGGGTGTCAGCGGGATGATATTGAGGATGTGCTGAGTGCCTCAAATGCCTGTCATCTGGCACATCAAGGGGCATGATTGGGGATCTGAGCACAGGCCCCAGAGGGCACCTGTTTAAGACAAACCATTCCTGAGAGACTGCTAGAATGGACAGCCCACAAGGACAGAGGCGATTATCTTTTTCTCACTGCTGAATTCTCAAAAGCTCAAAGAGTACTTGGCATTCACAGATGTGCACAATGTTTGCTGAATGGGAATGAGTAAGTGAATCTTTCTACGGTGTATCATCCTGGAGAAATTGTGGGTATTTTTTTTTTTTTTTAATTCTTCAATCTTGTTAGAAAGATAGCCCTCTTTAGGCGTGCAAGTTGTGGATTTTTTTTTCAGGAAATCTTTCCCTAGTCAGTCCACACTTATGCACACTGAATTGTTTGGGGTCTGCTGACAATGTCATTCATAGAACTCTCTGGAGCGTCCATTGAGGGATGTGATTTTCTGTATGCTCCTTCACCCATTTCTTCCTGATGGTGTGTACAGCAGTGTTCTGCATGGCAAGACTGTGTTTTCGAAGGTTTCACATGTATCTCTTTTGAAAAGCACCATGAGCTGTTTAACTGAATCCAGATGAGTCACATTCTGCTCATAGCACAGATTAACTTTTATACTCATTCTAGCAAGTGTTAAACTGTGTATAGTGGCAGATGGTTGCAAATCCCGGATTTTGAAATGGAGCCTCTTTTATAAAACTATTCCCACTGCCTTGTGAGGGTACAAACCCTGGACACATTCAAGCATTAAATGAAAATTTTAATGGAGAGCATTCAGATGTGAAAACAATTAGATAAGCTATTTTCCATAAGACCACACATGCCTGCAATAGGTCAGAGGGCCAACTTTTCTGGTCTGGCCACTCTGTGCTATTTACACCTTTTGCTAGGAGTGGGTGTGTGAGGGACTGACTGCACCCAGGGGAAGTCACTCCCAGGTGGACTCACATTTGCAGACCCAAAGCTCTTCTGTGGGTGGTGATTCGATCTGGTTCAGCTCAGATGCTCAGTGCAGGCCTCCTCATGTGTTACTAATGGAGGGGGAAAAAGGAAACAAGTCAGGCCTGGGGCTATGGGCGGAGGACATTTTCTTGACGTTCTGCATCTCTTACCAATTGTCTGAGTCCCTCGACTTCTGCTACTCCCTCCACACCCTTCCTGGAGAGGCACTTGGAATAAGAGGAGGTCCAGTGCAACGCAGGCATGCATGGGAAGAAGAAGATTGAGAATGGAAGGGCGAGTAGAGAGGGAGTGACCATTTGGGAGTGGTCTGAGCGCTACAGATTGGTCCCCAGGTGGGCCTGTTTGCAAGCTAGCTGTGGCCCAGACCAGAGTCCCTAATGCTCATCCATGTATATTCAGTGGGTATAGCACCTCTTTAGCCAGGCACCCTACTTTTTCATCCAAGAAAAACGAAATTTGTTCCTAAAGGCTCGTGTCCTCATCAGCCCTCACCCAGTGTCCTGCCTCATCGTTACATTTTCCATTGTCTTTGCTGTGAACCCAACCCTGACTCCTGAGGTCAGCCTGCAGGAGCCGCCCCTGACTTCATGCTTGCACTCAGTCCATTAGGGCAAGACAGCTGTAAACGGAAGCGAGTGCTCACTGTCTCTCTGGAGCATTATGTGGATGAGGGAAGCCAAGAAATTGGGCTTAAAAATCTGGAGTCCGTTATTAGAAGCCTGAGGTCTCGAGTGATCTGAGCATTACAAATCTGCAGCCCAGGGTACAGCCATTTACATTTAATAGTAGGTTGATGGATGTGGGCAATTTTCAAATCTAATATGAAATCTGTTTTTAAAGGAATTTGATGTCATCCAAATTAAACTGGGGGAAAAAAGATCAAGGCAGAATCCTACTGAAGAAAAGACTCTTGGCCAGGATTTGTTCTTGCTCCTCATCTGGGCACAATTTCTCCTCCTGGAGAGTGCTGTCATCAGTTTACGGCATGAATTATTAAGGCAACAGTGCAAAGCACAGAAACTGTGACTGCCCTTCCTGCCCAGGTAGAGCCCTAGGGCCAAATCAGATGTGGTTCATCCCCTGTGCTGGACTCCAGGATCCCTGATTCTGGTACCATGATGAGTACTCTCAAGAATCGGTGTGAAGCCCACGGGTTTGACTGAGCCAAGAGACGTGACGTCCAGGCTTGGCAATGTCACTCATATTGGTTATGTGTCCCTGAGCAGCTACTTTCTACTTCTCAGGACCTGGATTTCCTAAACTGTAGGAACAGGACTTCCTGCCTTAACACCCTGTTGCCTCTCCAGTTTTTTTGAAACTTATTATCTGTGCACTCTGTTGGTATCAAAATGTACTGCCTGGGGATCTTTCATGGTTTCAGTCTTACCTCCTCAGGCCTCCAACTCTTTCACAAGTTAGCACTCAGAAAGATCGTTTGATTTGTTTGCTGACAGTCCTGTCATCTGACCTCACAGAGCTTTAGTGGACACTCTGGGCCTTACCAGATTAAGTTGTGTCCCTCCTGACCTGTGGGTGCCACATCAGAGCACCTATTGTGGTACCAGATACAGGATGCACAGTAGGTCCTCAATAAATATTTAGTGAATGAATAAGTGAGTGAGTGAATATCTAAGAAGCACACACATGAGGAAATATGACAAAAGGGTGGTGAGAAGGCAAAGAGCCACCGTTAAACCTCTGCTAAAAAGAACCATTTGGAGAGGTTTTTTTTTGTTGTTTGTTTGTTTTCCAGACACAATCTCCTTCTATTGCCCAGGCTGGAGTGCAGTGGAGCAGTCTTGGCTCACTACAACCTCTGTCTCCCAGGCTCGGGTGGTTGTGTCACTTTGGCCTCCCGAGTAGCTGGGACTACAGGTGTGCACCATCATGCCTGACTAGTTTTTGTATTTTTAGTAGAGATGGGGTTTCACCATGTTGTCCAGGCTGGTCTCAAACTCCTGGACTCAAGTGATCCACCCACCTCAGTCTCCCAAAGTGCTGGGATTACAGGCCTGAGCCACCACACCCAGCCAGAAAGGGTGGTATTTGAATTGCTGTGGGCCAGATTGCTGGGTGATAACCTCTTTAAGAATCTAAATGTTTTCCAATTGAATTGCCTCATGTGTAAATCATTCTTTAAAAAAAAAAAATCTTGCTTGAAACATTGTTTACTAATTTATTTTAATTTTTTAAAAATGTTTTTCTTTTTATATTTTTATTATATGTGCTGCCGAACTGAGCACTCCTTTTTATATTTTTAAAATTGATACAACGTAGTTGTACATCTTTTTGGCATTTTTTAAAAAAAATTGACAAAAATGGTATACTTTCATTGTGTACAATATGTTGTTTTGAAATATGTAAATATAAATTTTTCTTAAAGACAACATTGGCTTTTTTATTGTGGCAAAATATATATAACATAAATTGTACCATTTTAACCATTTTTAAGTACATAGTCCAGTGGTATTAAGCACATGCACATTACTGTGTAACCATCACCACCTTCAATCTTCAGAACTTCTTCATCATCCCAAACTAAAACTCTATACCCATTAAACAGTAATTCCCCAGCTCCTCTTCCTCCATCTCCTGGCAGCCACCAATCTACTTTTTGTCTGTGAATTTGACTATTCTAGGTGCGTCATATAAGTGGAATCATAGAATGTTTGTCCTTTTGTAACCAGCTTATATAGCTTGACATAATGTCTTCAAGGTTCATTCAGTTGTAGGACGTGTCAGAATTTCCTTCCTTTTTAAGGCTGAATAAGATTCCATTGTATCTATACATCATCCTTTGTTTATCCACTCGTCCTGTGACAGACCCCTGGGTTGCTTCCACCTGTTGGCTTTTGTTTATTAATACAGCTGTGAACTTGGATGTGTATACCCAGAAGTGGAATTGCTAGATCATATGGTTAATTCTAGATTTAATTTTTTGAGGAACCGCCATGCTGTTTTCCACAGTGGCTGAATGCCGGGTTTTAAAGAGAGAGTTGACTAAAGATCATTTCCCCTTTCCCTGATGGTGTAATGGAGTGATTCCTACAGGCCCCAGACTGTGGGCCTTCATGTTCTGTGTTTGTCTGTCTGTCTGTGGCTGGTGTTTCATCTCATTTTTCTCCATCGAAGCTCTTGGCTTGTTTCCTGGCACTCAGTTATGGCCTGCACAGGTGAGGCTGCTGCTGAGTCAGGTAGGTGAATGGAAACTTTACACAGCTAACAATATCTTGCCTCTCCTCACATAGGAGTGGGTTCTAGAGAGAGAGCGCCAAGGGTCAGTGACACAGCAAGGTGATGTCTCTTCTTCTAGGCCATCCGTGCGTGTTGTAGCCTTCTCCCCATGCACTCTGTCTGCAGCCATTCTGCTCATACTCTGGGCATGAAGCAAGCTCCAGCCACCAGTCACCTGGGAGGGCACCTCACAGATTCTTTTTTTTTTTTTAATTTTTTTTTTTAAGGTGGAATCTCGCTCTGTCACCCAGGCTGGAGTACAATGGTGTGATCTTGGCTCACTGCAACTTCCATCTCCTGGGTTCAAGTGATCCTCTCACCTCTGCTTCCTGAGTAGCTGGGACTACAGATGTGTACCACCATACCTGGCTGATTTTTGTATTGTTAATAGAGGCGGGATTTTTGGCCAGGCAGGTCTGGAACTCCTGACCTCAAGTGATCCACACCTTGGCCTCCCAAAGTGCTGGGATTACAGGCATGAGCCACCGTGTCCAGCCAGATCCTTTAACAGACCCTTTGAGAGGTCCCTCAGGTCTGGGTCCCACTCACATCTCCATTTTTATTAGCAGTGGGTCTTGATCAAGTTATTAACCTCACTATACCTCAATTTCTCAGCTTTGAAATATGGATAATAATCACACATATCTTGCAGGGTCAAATGAAGCTATGTTTGTAAAGTGGTTGGCACAGCATCTGGCATTTAGCTGCAGCTATGATTATCATTACTAAAGTTACTATCAAATTGCCACTAATAGTGAGAAAAATAAAGATGGCATGGTCCCTGCTTGTGAAACTCAGTCTAGTGAAAGAAACAGACTTTGAACCATCACAGATACAAAATATACTACGTAACCATTGTGATGAATGCTATGAAAGAGAGGTCCTGTAGAAAGAACTGACTTCATTTGAGAGGTCACAAAGGATGACCAAATGACGCTGAGCTGACTGTGAAGGAAGGTAGAGGTTAGCCAGTGCAGTGAGGAGCCACTGAGGCAAGAGTGTAATGTGTCATATCTTCAAGTGATTTGTGGATGTGAACTTCGTCAAATAACTTTTGGGCAGATACATGGTAAGAATAAAATGTATTCATTACTTTGTGATTTCAGATCATTTTCCCTGTATCAGTTATAGTGTTTTTTGTTCACACAGAACAGGAAATCCAATTAATGGTGTCTTAAGGACATTTATTTTGTACCTAACAAGTCCAAAGGTGGTTGGTCCTTTGGATGGCTCAGTGACTCAGTGATGTTACCAAGAATCCAGACTCTTTCTTTCTATTCTGGCAAAGCATGTTGCATTTTCATCTTCATCCTTGTCACCTCTTGGTTACAAGATGGTTGCTGCAGCTCCCAGCATCATATCCTCACACTACTAGACTCAAAGGCAGAAAGGACAGAGGACAGACAAAAGTGTTTCTCTTCATACACCTTTTTTTTTTTTTTTTTTGAGACAAGAGTCTCAGGCTGGAGTGCAGTGGCACAATCTCGGCTCATAGCAGCCTCTGCCTCCTGGGATCAAGCGATTCTCGTGCCTCAGCCTCCAAGTAGCGGGATTGCAGGCGCGTGCCCCCATGCCTAGCTAATTTTGTTTTTGTTTGTTTGTTTTTAGTAGAGGTGGGGTTTCACCATGTTAGCCAGGCTGGTCTCGAACTCCTGACCTCAAGTGATCTGCCCACCTTGGCCTTCCAATGTGCTGGGATTATAGGCAAAAGCCACTGCTCCTGGCCACCTTTGTCTTTTCAGGAAGAAAAATTTTTCTTGAGGGCCCCCAGTAAACTTCTTTTGTTTCATTGGTCAGAACTAGGGCATATTCTCACCCCTTGACCAATAACTGACAAAGAACAACATGGTTGCCACGCTGGCTCAGACCAGCCATGAGTCATGCTTGGGGGTCATGGGGTAATGGTTATTGGCAAGACAACCAACAGTGTCTGCCACATCCCCAGAGAAAGAACAATGCTGTGCAGTTAAACTGATCCAGCCCATCCAGTGAGGTCGGTGGTGACCTTTTCCCGCAACGCCAGTCTCATAAAGGCTCTCCACAAGCTCATTTGTGTCCTTTTCCAGTTCTCCGTCTCCCCTGGAGCCTGCTATGTATGGGGTCTTACGGCTTTAGCATTTTCTACGAGGAAAGGAATTGCTTATTTGCTGGTTATGACAGTTTCCATCTGCTGGCAGAAACACAGCATGGATAGAGTGACCATACCATAGGACAGAATTGCAGTAGTCTGGGGCAGCATCAGAGATGTGCCTCCTCCAGTCCCATGATAGGATGCCAGCGTGATCTCAACAGACAAAGGTGAAGCATTTGGACCCTTCTTCATGAAACTACCAACTCCTGCCTCCCTAAATAACTGGATATTTTGCAAGATCACCTTTTGTTTATTCTGCCTCGTGCCATCCAATGTCACTATCAGATGTCACTGTAGACAGAACTCTCTACGTGCTTTGAGCCCTAGTGATCAGGTTAATTTGAGAGAGAGACGATTTTCTTAGTTTTTCCATCTTTCTTGGAAGGAGGTAGGCTGGGGAGTGTGGCCCTCACCCCAGCTCTCAGCTCTTTGGCCATTGACTCAGTTCAGCTCAGCTCAACTGAGCCTTGGCTTGCTCTTTGGCCATCAAAGAGGGAAAATGCTAGAGAATCCACAGGTATACTTCAGGTGCCAGGCTCTCTTTTAAGCAAGCTCCGGCAGAGCAGGAGCTGTTTTCTCTGCATCCTATAGCTCACCTGGTTTCCTGAAGATTTAGTGTAGTTTGCCTGCCTTTCCACCTCTACTGCAAAGTCTTCTTCAAGACATAACTCTGGCCTTGTCACCTCCACCAAAATCCTCACCTCCAGTCACCCGTTTAGAGCCTTCACTGATCCATCCTGGGGCTTGCAAAGCCCACACGACCAGCCATGCTCAGGTGGGCCAGCTCCCTCTGCCTCCCAGCCTCATCTCTCTCCCATGCTCCAGCCATACTCAGCTCCTCACAGCTCCCCAGGCATGCCTCTCGCCCTCATCCCCGGGCATTTGTGTTCACTGTCCCCTCATCCCGGGGCGTTTGCATTCACTGTCCCCTCGTCCCGGGGCGTTCACATTCACGGTCCCCTTGTCCCTGGGCGTTCGCGTTCACGGTCCCCTCGTCCCCGGGCGTTCACGTTCACTGTCCCCTCGTCCCCAAGCACTTGTGTTTTTTGTCCCCTCACCCTCAGGCGTTTGTGTTTGCTATCCTTGAGTCCTCACATTCTCCTTCCTGTGAAGCTCCCTTACTTATGGAACTCCTCCTCCTCCCTGGGGCCTCCAGTTGGCCTCATCTCTTCTTGGAAGACCCTCTCACCCCAGGACTCAGTGAGGCCCCTGCTCTGTGCTCTGCATTGTCTTACAGTTGCTGTCCTTGCCTGACTCTTCACCAGAGCCTGAATCCCTTGAGGCAAGGCCTCCATCTTCGTTGTCATTAAATCCCTGCATCTAGCTCAAGGCCTGGCACTTGGTTGGCAGACGAATGATCTGTCCCAGCTCACCTCAGCAGGTGGCACCCACCAGCCCTCTCCATGGGGGTTTGTGGAAGCCCAGAGCGGCTGCTGTCAGCCCTGGGAGAAGCCCAGAGTCTGAAGGAGGGTCTGCCCTTCTTCCCCTCAGGGATCAACTACTGTGCACTGAACAAACCAGGCTGTGAGCACGAGTGCGTCAACACGGAGGAGAGCTACTACTGCCGCTGCCGCCGTGGCTACACTCTGGACCCCAACGGCAAAACCTGCAGCCGTGAGTGTACCCTAGGGGTGGGGGGGCTGATGGAGGGTGGGGTCCACTCACACGCGCTGGCGGGCTCACTAGCAACCAGTCATTTCTGGAGCCCCTGGGGTTTCCTGATGGTCCATCAGGTTCATCATCCATAGAATGTGACTATTAATACTATCGGCCTACCCAACTTGGGTTTCAAGGATTAAAAGAATTAATAGGAATAGGCGGGCATTGTGGCTCACGCTGTAATCCCAGCACTTTGGGAGGCTGAGGCAGGCGGATCACCTGAGGTCAGGAATTCAATACCAGCCTGGCCAACATGGTGAAACCCCATATCTACTAAAAATACAAAAAATTAGCTGGGTGTGGTGGCGGGCACCTGTAATCCCAGCTACTCGGGAGGCTGAGGCAGGAGAATTGCTTGAACCTAGGAGATGGAGGTTGCAGTCAGCTGAGATTGCACCATTGCACTCCAGCCTAGGCAACAAGAGCAAAACTTTATCCCAAAACAAAAAACAAAAAACAAAAAAAACGCGTAAAATACTTAGAACAGTGCTGCTAGGCATAAGCACTCATTAAATGTTAACTAATATTAGTATTTGCTGTTGAGCGCATTTATTGGGTCAGACAGGCCTAATTTCAAATCCAACCTCTCCCACCTACTAGATGTGTGTGACCTTGGGCAATTTATTTAACTTCTCCATGCTTTGATTTCCCATCTATGACAAAAAGCAAAACTAATAGTCATATTGTTCCTGCAGGGTTTTTATAGGGAGAAATCGGGGCCATTTCTATACGTTAGCCTGGTGCCTGACACAGGGTAAACTTCCAATCAAGGGGAACAGTTGTGGAGCCTGTGAGAGTGCCAGTGCCTGGCGCCACACTGGGACAAGAGGCCAGAGGGGACAGACCTTGGAAAGCAATGGGCTACAGAGGCTGACCTGAAGGCAGAATCAAGAAACATGGGATTTTCTGAGAAGGCTTGTCTTAATTTTCTTGTGTCAGAGCCACAACAAAGCTCCACTGGGTGATGTAAATGTATGGGAACTTGCAGGCTCTGCCAGCTGGGCAGCTCCATGGTTTTTTATGAGGTACCGTCTCCACAAGTCCTAGCCAGCAGGGTGGGAGCGCCTGAGTGTGGCGATGGACCCTATGCCCTTGGCATGCGGGAGAGGGCCCCACCTCCATGACATGGCCTATGCAGAAGGGGCCCTTTGTGTGCCTTTCCACTCAGCAAGCTCCACATCTGCTCCCCTTTGGAGACAGAGATAGATTGTGAATAAGGACAATGCAGCTGTTGAGCACTGGGCTCCACACGGCCGGCAGGGAAGTTTCCCAGATGAAATAAGAGGTCCAGGGCAGTCCTCAGGAAAGCGGGCCCCTCCAGTGTCCAGAGAGAACAAAGTGCCTCGGTAAAGGCTTTCTAAGGACTGATCTCGGAGGCCAAAGGGCTTTTGAACTGGAAAGTTAGTACCAAAGTTAGTGCCTGCTGTATGTTGCCTCTGCATGTCTGTGAGTCCTCATGAGAGGCCGGCGGGGAGCGGGTCTCCCATTCGACGGGAGATGCCCTGGTGACCATGGATCTGTGTGTGTCCTGTTTCCTGGAGTGTAAGGTCTGCCTGCTGATGGCCCTGGCAGTTTTCCCAGCGCAGGTGGTCTTGACCTGACTGAGCCCACACAGATCACCAGGGACATGGCCTGACTGCCCCTCCCAGCATGCTTCTGGGGGCCAGAAGAGTTCTAAGGATGGACCACAAGAGATCCGGACCTTCCCTTCTCTCTGGGATCTAGTCAACTCAAAGTACAAACCAAGCCATTTCTGTCTCGCAGTTCTTAGAGAAAGCCATGGGCTTCTGCTTTCCCTGAGGGATCAGGGAGCCCAGGCCATAAAGACAGCAAGCACTTCTGAGGCACTCACTCTGCGGGCAATGCCCTGAGCACCGTCCATCCATAAACTCCCTGCATCCTCACAGCCGCCCTACTAGGCACCCACATTCTTGTCCCCATTTAAACCACAAGGGGAAACTGTGACACAAAGAGATTAAGTCACTGTCCTAGGGTCCTGTGACTAGCAAATGGCAACATCGGGATGTGAACACAGGCATGTATCTCCCAAGATCCAGCAAGTGTTCGCAGGAGGTACATCCACCAGTGGAATGTTCCAGAAGGCACTGGTCCCAGGCTCTGTGGGAGTCAAGAGGCCCACTTGGCAGTCCTGCACAAGGCCGCCAGTGTCTGTCCAGTCTCTGGAGGTGCATTTTCTCCATCAGGGAAACGGGGAGGCAGCCTGCAGGGCTGTTAGTGGGAGCCGTCCACCACAGCTGTGTGTTCATTAGCCTTCAGCGCTTGCTGCCCGGAGGACCAGCTGTGCAGCATTCGGATGCCAGGATGGGCCACACATGCAGGCCCAGGCTTTGGTTTGTTTTTTTAATCTGGATGTCCTGATGATGGGGGTAAAAAAACGAAATTGATTTCATTGAGAATGACAATTCTTTTTCATTTTCAATTAGAAACGAAACGCTACAACTAATTCTTAGCACTACTTGATAATAATAATGTGTTCATTAAGTGGTTGCCATATGCCAGCTACTGTTTTGAGCACTTTACGTGAATCAATTCCTCTTATTCTCACCCTGTTCCTATAAGAAAGCAACCATCAACATCCACATTCACAAATCAGGAAACGATGGCAAAGAGGTGGTGGGACTGCCCAGCATCCATAGCTAGGAAGTGGCAGAGGTGTGATTTGAATCTAGGTAGTTTGATGCCAGAACCCGCACTCTAAGCACTACTCTATCAGCTGTGTGGCTTTGACCTTGACCTTCCTGAGCCTCACTTTCCTCTCTGTGAAATGGGAATTGCACCTGCTCTCAGAGGTGCCCTGAGGCTGTGGATTCTGTGCGCCATGGCCCTGGCAGAGTACTGCTGTCATCAATACCAGGGACAGCATTTCCCAGCCGTTGGGGTTGTATGCTTTACTCTTTAAACAAAGAAATGGGAAAGAAGGCTGGGCATGGTGCCAGGCACCTGTAACCCCAGCTAGTGACTCTGGAGGCTGGGGCAGGAGAATCGCTTGAACCCAGGAGGCGGAGGTTGCAGTGAGCTGAGATCTCGCCACTGCACTCCAGCCTGGGTGAAAAGGGAAAGAAAACCAACAAGCCAGGCTGATTTTCTAGAGGGGCCAGGGGTGTGGGGTAGAATGACACCTTCCCCGTGGCTCATTATGCCTCCGGTTTTGTTTTTCGATCTTGGTTGCTGGTGGGGTGTTGGCCCCTCGGCTCCTCTATGCTTTCACATCTGTGAAATGCAGGAGTGGACCACTGTGCACAGCAGGACCATGGCTGTGAGCAGCTGTGTCTGAACACGGAGGAGTCCTTCGTCTGCCAGTGCTCAGAAGGCTTCCTCATCAACGAGGACCTCAAGACCTGCTCCCGTGAGTCCCTGCACGCTCCTCTCGTAGGGGAAGGTTTGCACCAGGAGTGAAACCTATGTGACTGCAGAAGGCACAGGTTGTACTTGGGCACTCCTCCTCTGCCCCTTGCTCTGCTCCGGGAGATGGTGGGGATGTCCACTGGGACTGCATGCCTTCGAGGGAGGGTGGGGTGGGCATGACGCTCACTTGATCCCATCACCATCGCCCGGAGGTCTCACTGATAAAGGGCTGCCTGGCTTTTGGTTTTGCAGGGGTGGATTATTGCCTGCTGAGTGACCATGGTTGTGAATACTCCTGCGTCAACGTGGACAGATCCTTTGCCTGTCAGTGTCCTGAGGGACACATGCTCCGCAGTGATGGGAAGACGTGTGCAAGTAAGTGTCTGAAGGACAAGCGGGACCTACACAGGTGTTCCGTGGGTGCGGGTGTGGGCGCGCTACCGACGTGTATATGTGCCTGTGTGTCCTGTCTCCAGGCTTTGCTGGGCCCGAATGAATGTGTGACGGCATCTCTTAGCCATTGAGCCTTGGTGGCTACTCCACCCCTCCCCTCAAACTGCCTTCCCCCATGCCCTGAAGTGGCTTTTTGCTGTTTCCATAGCCCACCTCCCTGTCATTCCGAAGCTGGACAGAGCCCTAGTCCTCAGCTCTCTCTCTGCTCTACCCCCAGCCGTCTAGTATGGCACATGAATGATCATGTGGACCCCTCGCTGACTGCTGGCTGTGTGCTGAGCACTGGGCTAAGCACACATGCTGTTGCATTCAGGGGACAGATGAGGGAAAAACTGTAGCTCGGATTAAGTAAAGAGCCTAAGGTCACCCGCTAGTAAGTGGTGGGTTCAGACTCTGCTGGGTGTGATTCTAAAGTCAGTCCTGGGAGAACAGGATGCTCCTGAGAAACGCTTTGCTCTGCTTTCTGATCCCAGTGATCTCACAGCACATGGTAAGGCTGGCAGTGATGGGTCCTGGGTACACATTTCCTTGCAGCTGGTCCCAACCCCTGTCTCCATTAATTAAAAAAAAAAAAAAAAAAAGCTCCCAGACCTCCTTCTCTCCTTCACTGAAGAATGCTGGTGTGTTTGCTGCCCTGCAATTCTGTTTCTAAGTGGACCAAGATAAAGAATTGAAACATAGTCATTTTGAGAGAAGGGATCAGAAATGGAAGAAAAGGACCACAATGTATCTTCCCCAGCCTGCTGGTCTTTCTGGTTATAGGGCCAAGTTCCCTGACCACTGGTACAATTGTAGGCACAACCTAATTTATCCACCTTTTTATATCATCCGTTCATCTAGGCAGATGAGCTGGCTGCACAGCTGGGTGTGCCTCTCTATGCTGCTTGTGAGAAAATATTTCCAGTTTGGGACAGATCCTTGAATCTCAGCAAATGGGTTATCCGTGTTATAGCTTTCGGTGGCTCCCCGCCCAGCTGCCTCCCGGACTGCTTCTGCAGCCAGCTCAGGGAGGGATTGGGCACAGGGGATGCAGAAAGAGGGTGGGTGTGTTGAATTGCATCGACATTGACAGCATGCCAAAGCCAGATGTAAGGGGTTTGTTGGTTTGTTTAATTCTCCATTATTTTACATTATTCTGAGAATAAGAGGAGTCCTCCTTCCGTCTACCTCGTTCCTGTGATAATCAAGAATGGACTATAAGATGGTTATAGGACCCTAAGAAATTCTCATGAGCCCTTCTAAACAAATGCAGCCCCATCTCCTTTGAATCATGTGCCCCTTCCTCTCCCCTGCCTAAGTCCACATCTGGATTATGACTTGGCCACTTTTAAGTGTTGCCCATGTTCTCATTTCAAGTGGGTTTCTAACCAATGGCACAGAGGAACCATCTACATGAGTAAATGTTCAACAATGCAATGAATAGTGAATTTTGTTATTTATATATGGTTGTGTCTAGATGAGAACTTGTGAGATAATCAGATAAGTTAGAATTGTCCTCAGGAACTGTACATGAGAGATGCATTTAACCCACCAGCTGATACATATGTGTTGAGCTATTTCCCTAATTGAAGACTTTCTGCCTGCCCCAGAATGATTCATTCTGACTGTCCTGTCCTGTCCTGTAATAATGGGCTAGGTTTTCAGTGTGGCCACAGCTAACTGGGGGTTGGGATGTATGTTCCCCGGCTCTACTCAAGATGACAAAGAGCCAGATGGCATGACTGTACCTTTTTGGTAAAGCCTGCGTGGGGGCAGCCAGGCCTGGCTCAGCAGATAAGAGTGTTCTTGGCTCTTTATAGAGGCAGCCTCTACTTGGAGCTTGGATAGCAAGTGGTCTTAAGAATGTGTCACTCATCTTCTGGAAAGTTCTCTAAAGCGTGGAGGGGTTCCAGGGGCCCTGGGATGAAATGGGCACTGCTGTCCCCCTTACCCCTTCAGGCACCTTGGGTTCTCTGGCCTCTGGAGTGATGTCCCCTCCCTTCCTCCAGTCCCCTGACCCCAAGCTCTGCTTTCCCAGATTCTCCCAGAGGCCTTTTTGCCTCTGGCGGTTAGATGCACAGACTCAGGGTGTGGGGGGGAGAGGATGAGGCGATCTCTTTTACCAGCTTCAGCTGAGAGGACTTCCTCCCTCTCTAGACAGTTCCCTGAGATTGACCTTGTGCAAGGGGATCCCAGCACCAAGAAAGACTCCACAGGCCTGATGTGCATGGACCACACTGGCCACTGGCCTGCGAGCTCCTGGAGGCTGGAGGTCAGAGGCCAACATGAAATGACTGGGAGTGTGAATGGACAGAGGCCACCCCACGGCCCCTGGCATAGGGTCCGCTCCCCACTTGATAACCCTCAGTGGCTTTCCACTGTCTCCTATAATAAATTTCCATTACACTCCTTGATTTGGCAGAGTGAAGAACCCCCTCTTCCACTTCTTTAGCCTCACCCTGGGCCCTCCCTGAAGCCTCCTCCTGTTCTTCAGTCAAAGTGGCAAGTCCCCTATTCTCTGAACAGGCCTGGTACCTTCCAGCCCATCCCAATGTCACCCCCATGGGCAACCTCCTCCCCTACCTGATGGGCTGTCCTCTCCTCCTCCCATCCCAGACTCTGCTGGGGCCTCTCTTCAGAGCTCTCCTGCCTGGCGTCATCCTGGGGTTCTCTGTGCACAGGTCTGAGAAACAGTGTGGCAGAGCAAAAACAGTACTGAACCGGAAGTCCAAAGACTGGGTTTAAATCATGTCGCTTCTACTCTGGGCAAGGGAATTGGCCCTCTCGGGGTCTGAATGCTCATCTCTAAACTAAGAATGGTCATTGCTGCCTTTCAAGGCCACTGTGTGGTTCAGGGAGACTGCTGTTGCAGTGCTATGTGAACTTGTGAACTGCCGTGACCCCTAAGGGATTCCTCTTCTTGTCTACCCTCCTCAGCATCAGAACCCCCTGCACTGAGGAGACTCAGAAGGTAACTCCTGGCATTGCTGCCTGGAGGCACATCTCCCAGGGCCATGCCTGCTCTCCTTGGAGGGGCCCCAGAGATGCACAACTCTGGAAGGCGCCTGGACTCTTTCCAAGGGCTGTCCTATGAGGGACCCTCCCTTCGGCAAGCGGAGGACACCAACGGGGATCAGAGCCATCAGACTAGGGCACTGGGGGATCTCTGCTGGTGATACTCCCAGTCCAACCACCACAGGCAGATCTGCAAGGGCCTGCTAGGCTGCCTGAGGCCCTGAGCTTAGCCTTCCAGGGCTGAGGCAGCCCTAGGCAAGGCTAGGGGAGTGTCTTAGTCTACTCAGGCTCCCATCACAAAATACCATAGACTGAATGTTTTTTCTTAACCACAGAAATTTATTTCTCACAGTTCTGGAGGCTGGAAGTCCAGGATCCAGGTGCTGGCATGGCTGGGTTCTGGTGAGGGCCCTCTTCCTAGTTTGCACACAGCCAGCACCCCACTGTGTCCTCATATTGCATGGGTTGTAGGGAGAGAGAGCAAAGAGTACAGGCAAGTTCTCTAGTGTCTCGTCTTATTATAAGAACACTAATCCTATCAGGTCAGGATCCTGCCCTCACAACCCCATCTAAACCTAATGACCTCCCAAAGACTCCACCTCCACATACCCTCACATCAGGGCTAATATCAGATGTGAATTTTGGGGGAAACAGTCCGTAGCAGGGAGTAGGGGGAGGAGACCACCCTCACTGTCAGGTATTTCTATTACAGGCTTGATGCAACAGAAGGAAGGTAGAGATTTTCCCTTATTTTGTGGGAAACAGACACATGGAGGAAAACGATGCCTCCAAGCTGGCCCTGGTCGGGGAGTCAGTAGCAGAGCCAGGACCAGAGCCGAGTCCCCTGATTTCAGGATCTTTTGCCCAGTGTGAGATGCCCTGGAAAAGCACATCTCAGTTCAGCTGCTTCTTGGTTTGTCTGAGAAAAAGCCTATATTAAGTTAGCAAAGGATTGGCTGCTCCTAGTTTTATTACGAGAAAAGCCAGGAAGCAGTGTAACTCTATCTGTCGGCTTCTGGTTACTGTCTTGGCAGATGGCCGCTGTGGCTTTCCATCTCTGGGGTTGGGGTTGGTTTTAACAGCGTCTTACGTGGAGCCCCAGACGCAGGATTGCTGTCTGTCATCACGGCAGAGGTGCAAGTCCACAGAACACGTTGCCCCACAGTTGCTGCGCCACAGACATATGTGACTCACCTGTGTCAGCGTGCAGGGCTGCTAGACGTGGACCCTAAAGACCTGTGCTACATCCTAAAACTTCTCATCATCCTGAGCACACACTGCAGAATCCATTCACGATGAGGGTTTAATTAAAAACGTAGGCCTGGGTCTTTATGTGTAAAAGGAGGAGAATCCTTCTTTGAGAGGAAGAATGTTTTCTTCCTCCCTCTTGAGATTTCTCATACGTCCTCCCACCTATTTCACTTAAGTGATGGCTCCTAATGGAGTCTGTCTTTGCTCTCCTCTCTGGGTTTGAATCTAGGTACTTCCTTAAGCACTTGGTTCCTTTACCCTCGTTCTCTACGAATATTTACTGTGTACCTGCAGTGTGCGGGGTGCTGGGGATCTCTGGGGTTGATGCAGATTCCGTTTGTGCCCTGACAGCGTTTACAGCTTCTTGGGGAAGAAGGATAGCAGAGACAGCGTCCATTCCATGGGGTGAGAGCGGTGATGTGGGAAGGAGGGGGCCGCGGGAGCCTCCCCAGTCTAGAGAAAGAGATGTTTAATCAGACACCCAGAGAGCGAGCACAGTGAGCCAGCCAGAGATGGAGGGGAAATGCTTTCCTAGGGGCCAGAGAGCAAACTGCAGGAAGTTCCGTGCTCTGAGTATGGGGTACTGAGTGCAAGAGGGAGGCGGGTGAGAGACAAGGCTGGGGACGCCGGCGGGACACACATTACCCACCTACAGCCTGCAGAGTTACGAGAGACTTCCTGGCAGGCATCTCTTGAGAAAATGATTTTTGTCTAGTTTATCTTCTGAGAATCTGCCAGGCTGCCTCAGCACACCCTTTTAACCTAGGATGATCCGTGGATGTGCAGCTGGACCAGGGACACGGAGATAACAGGTTTGAATATAGTCCCATCTCTGCCCCCAGGACAGCTAAGACCAGTCACCTCTGAAGGTTCAGGGACATTGGGAAAGTCACTTCCCCTCTGATCGTCAGTTTTCTCATCTCTAATGAAGGGGTTGGACTAGTTCATATCCAATAAGTTGAACTTCCAGCCCCCAAACAAGGATATTGCCTGGCTCAGATAAGTGTTCCATAAACACTTGCCGAATGAATGAACTTATTGTGGTGCCCACCATCGTCTCCCAGGCTGAAGACACCCGGTGGTAGTGAGGCTGTCTTTGCCTGTTAGGGGACCACTGAAGCATTTTCCTATAGGGGAATATCTTTGCCCTAAGGAGAAACTGACTCCAAGTTGGTTTCCAGACTTGGTGGATAGAAAGCTAGTGCCTATGGTTAGGAGGTTAACTATTGTCTGACTTTGGCATTCTCTAATTTCCCATCCGTGGTTATTTGAATTTATAAGTGGCCCAGAACATCCCTGCAGGGCAGAAACTGGACATTTTGCTGAAGAAATATGAGTCGCGCATTTTGCAAGGGGGTGTGTGGGAGAGAGTGGGAAGCCTAGCTGGCCACAAACATCTACACACCCCATGGGTTCTTATTTAAAACATCTGCACAAAACCCCTGTGAGGTGGATCTAATTACCCTCAATTTTCAGAATAGAAAACTGAGGAAATGTTTCCTTTTGTTCAACAGGATTTCCTAGGGGTCTGTTAGGTGCCAGGCATTATGGCCACTGCCAACATCTCACCTCTGATGATTCGTTGAAATCATCTGTGGGGCTTGGAAAAAGTCTAAAGACCCAGGTAGCATCCCAGAAACCCTGAATCAGAAACAGAAACAGAGACTGTCTTACATTGTTGGTGAGGGTAGAGATTGAAATAATCTCTTTGGAGGGTGATTTGGAAATATTTATCTGCCTTTAAATATTCATACCCTTTACCTAGGCAATTCTGCTTCTGGATGTATAACTTTCAGGTATGCCTTCACATTGTACATAAAACTACATGCACAAGAATATCCATTGCAGATAAGTTGTGGTGGCTCATGCCTGTAATCGCAGCACTTTGGGAGACTGAAGCAGGAGGATCACTTGAGGCCAGAAACTTAAGACCAGCCTGGGCAACATAGTGGGACCCCGTCTCTACAAAAAATATGAAAATTAGCTAAGCATGGTGGCATGCACCTGTAGTCCCAGCTACTCAGGAGGCTAAGGTGAGAGGATCACATGAGCCCAAGAGCCAAGGCTGCAGTGAACCGCAATGACACCACTGCACTCTAGCCTGGGTGACAGAGCAAGCCTGTATCTCAAAAAAAAAAAAACCCAAAAAACAAAAAAAAAAAAACCAGCTTGCTCAGAGGGGTCTGTCTAGATTATGGCTTGACAAGGCTGACATGAAAGAGCTATAGCTATTTGATTACCGTGGAAAGTGGAGTAGTATTGTTATTATAAATTCATGGTAGGGGGAAAAAAACACCTCACCTCCATGGCCATCCAGTTGTCTGTATCATGGATTACTTCATTGTACTTTCCATTCTTACACTATGTGAGGAACTACCCCAAGCCATTGGGAAATGTTCTGCATTAGTAGTGAGTCTAGAATTTGCCTAGAAAAGTAAGTCACGCTCAGGGCAAGCAGGAGTGTCCAACTTGGCTTTGAGCCTCCTCTGCAGCTGTAATCGCAGTTATCAACCTTTTCCCATTCTTCAAAGATTTTGGCAGTGCTTCTGCCCAAAGAAAGAGAGGCAGAATTCCCTTCACGTTTGAAAGCTTGCTTTAGAATATAGCAATGCAGTATAGTCAGAAAAAACGGGGATTTATTTATAAGGTTACAATTTTTGTCTGGTTCTTTCTCTTGTTAACAATTGGTCTTGACAAGCCATTAGCCTTCCCAACCCTTAGTTTCCCTAGCTGGTGAGGGAGAATAACAACAGCTGCCTTAACTAACCCAAAGGTGGTTCTGAGGAGGCCTCTCCAGAGAGATACTGCAAAGATGCTTTACCAAAAAATATGTGTGGTTTGTGCCTGATTATAAAGGTCATTATGTGCTTTGGGGCCTTTATTTAATAACTCCAATTCGTGTCCATTTTAGAAATTCTACTCAATCTGAAAGGATTGAGTTAACTTTCTTATAAAAGTTGTATGTATGGTTCTTATAAATATGTATGGTTCTTATAAAAAGTCACCACCCTATCCTCAGTATTAAGCTTTTAAAATAACAGCCTGGTTTTCACAGGTTCACAAACCTTCTAGTCCCCCAGAAGCCACCCAGCCCTATAAGATGGCAACACCATCCTTCAGTTGCTCAGTCCAGCAACCTCGGAGTCTTCCTTGACTCTTCCGCCCTATCCATATGGACTCTTTATTAATACACGAGCAAATTTTATAATCTCTACCTTAAAATACAGCCAGTCTGACCACTTCTCACCAGCCTGGTCTGGATCACCAAGATCTTTGCACAGGGCTGCTCCTAGCTGTCCGAGCTCCATTCTGTGCAGAGTGATCCTTTCAAAACAAACCCATATCATGCCACTCCACTGCTCGAAACACTGCAGTGACTGCCCTTCTCCTTCAGATCTGACCCCTACTGTGAACCCCACATGGTCTGCCCCAGCCAGCCTTGCTGGCCTCATCCCCTGCCAGGATCCTGGATGCTCCAGTCACAGTGGTCTCCTTGCCTTTCCTGAAACACACCAACCAAGCAGCTCCTGTTGCTGCAGTTTGCAAATGCTGTTCTTTCTTGCTGATCATGCTCTTTCCCAGACACCACCACTCACGTCCTCTCTTTCTGCAGGGCTCTGCTCAGTGTCACCGTATCTGACACACCATATAAAATAACAAGCCCTCCCTACTCTCCAGCCCAGCAGCCACTCTCCATCCTTCTTTCCTGCTCTTCCTTCATAGCACTTTTTCCCACATGACATAGCACACATTTGTCTGTTTTCCACGCATGCCTCTTCCCCTGACACCTGCTGCCAAATGTAAGCTTCACAAAAGCAGAGACTTTGTTTTGTTCGTTGCTGTATCCCCAGAGCCTAAAACAGTACCTGGCTCATCACAGGGACTCACAAAATATTTGTGAACTGACTGAATACGTGAATGAATTGGTTACCTAAGTGTAATATATACATACATACATAAGTTGATATGTAAATAAGTTGATATTATAGTTATATAATAGCCAATTAGGTTAATCTTATTTTCTAATATTTATAAGTAATTTATCTCTCATTCTGTAACTTGTATTCTCATGTTTTTTGTTCATTTTTCTTGTGGAGATGATTATATTGTTTGAATTTTATGTGCCATGTATACATTAAGAATTCTTGCTCACTTTGGGAGTCTGAGGTGGGTAGATTGCTTGAGCCCAGCAATTCGAGACCAGTCTGGGCAACATGACGAAATCCCGTCTCTACAAAAAATTAGCCAGGTGTGGTGGTGCGTGCTTGTAGTCCCAGCTATCCAGGAGGCTGAGATGGGAGGATCACTTGAGCCCGGGAGGCGGAGGCTGCAGTGAGTTGAGATTATGCCACCACACTCCAGCCTGGGTGGCAGAGTGAGACCCTCTCTCAAAAAGGAATTTTTGCTCATAGACACGCTTTATATTCTGAAATGTGTACTGTAGGATAAGGCACTGTTTTAATTCAAGGTGTCTGAAATGTCTTTTATGATTGAATAAGCCACTCAGTATGAGTCATTTTCTTCTTCTGTTTCTCTAATTCCCATTTGATTCTCAGAACTGGACTCTTGTGCTCTGGGGGACCATGGTTGTGAACACTCGTGTGTAAGCAGTGAAGATTCGTATGTATGCCAGTGCTTTGAAGGTTATATACTCCGTGAAGATGGGAAAACCTGCAGAAGTAAGTTTGTACTGGAGCTGGCTCCTACTACTCTGCCAGACCACTGTGTGAAATTGCTATCCTCACCTCTGTATACATCAGTTCCTCTCAGAAGTCAATGCCACACGGCAAAATGTAATGTAGTGTCCTGGATAGGACCCTGAAAGAGAAAAAGGACATTAGGGAAAAACTAAGTAAATGTCAATAAAATACAGACTTTAGCTAATAATCATGTATCAGTATGGGTTTATTAATAATAACGGAGGGACCACACTCATGTGAGGTGTTAATAATAGGGAAAATTAGGTGTAGGGTATATGGCAATTCTTTGCACTATCGTCTCAATTTTTGTGTAAATCTAAAACTGTCCTAAACAATAAAGTCTATTAAAAAAATGGACAAACAAAGTGGATGCCAGAGCTATTACTGAAGTTCTTCATTTATATGCTTTGTGGCAAGAAACAGTGGTTTGGCAGTATACTCTAGTGGAAAGATGGACAGTCAGAAATCCAAGATTCAATCAACTTCTGTCTCTGCCATTCATTAGCTGGGAAAGTTGTCTAACTTCTCTAAACCTCTCTGCTTATTTATCTTTAATAATGTTGTTGTTGTTATTTCTGGTAGCACAAATCCTTCCCAGAGGGCACCTTGTGATGAAGCCAGTTTTGCCTTTCAGAAGGCAAAGCCTCTTAGATGGGGCTGCAGCCAGCCAACCCAGGACAAGCAGCCTTAGAGTGAATTGCTGGCGTAAATCTCAAGACACATCTCTGAATAATCAAAGGGGAGTGTGTGACCCTGGTTTCCAGCCCTATCAGTTATCTTTTTCTCAACGTCTCAAAGCACTTTATAAAGAGCAACTCATGTTGACACTTTTGTAAGGAAAGATGGGTAGCTGGAGTAATTACTCTCTCATTTTTTAGACAGCAAAGCTAAGACTCCAAGAAGTTAAGTTATTCTCCTAAGTCATACACTATGTCAGGCACAAAGCCAAAGTGAGATTTCAGTGCTGCTAATCTAAATTGAGGTTTCATCTCCTAAGGAATCATATCAACAGTGTTTCCATTCTGATATCAGAAACTATGTCTACAGAAAGCTGATGATGGACTGCATTTTAACACTAAAGTAGTGCTGGTGAATGATGATGGTGAAGACTGTGAAACAGTTTGAAGGGTTAGCCCGAATTAGAGCCCCTAAACTTTGTTCTCAATTGTATCTTCCTGCCCCGCAGACCACTGAGCTCAGGGGGCAGTAGAATCCGGTAGCGGACTCCAGCAGATGGGTCCTCCAGGGTGAAGTCCATGTGAAATGCATGTTGGCGAAATTGTTGAAACTTGCTCTCCCGTCTTCAGGGAAAGATGTCTGCCAAGCAGTAGACCATGGCTGTGAACACATTTGTGTGAACAGTGACGACTCATACACATGCAAGTGCTTGGAGGGATTCCGGCTCGCCGAGGATGGGAAACGCTGCCAAAGTAAGTAGCCTTGGGGTGGAGAAGAACTTTTCCCTCTGTGGACTCAGAATTAGAGAACTGCATTTAGTCCTTAAAGTCCTCCTTTATTACCACTGTCACAAGTGTCAGTTCCTGCCTTGGGTGCTCTGAAAGTGATTAGCTAGAGATCAGTTCAGTAGTCTCTTGCTTTTTTGGGAATTTCTCAGTCAAGGCCTGAGTTTTGGGTCCTTTGCTTCTCTTCATTTTCTGCCGGCCGTCAGCCCTTTCCACAGCAGCTATGTGGGTGCCCAGAGCCTTGCACAGTGCCTGCCTAGTCACTGGACTGAATTAGAACCTCTGCTAGCAATCACTACAAGGATCAAAGGTTAATTACTGAGCTTTCTCCTCTTGGCAGACCTTAAAAGTAAGGGCAAAGGGTGAAAGGGTATATTTGTCCATTTTCACACTGCTGATAAAGACATACCTGAGACTGGGCAATTTACAAAAGAAAGAGGTTTGATGGACTCACAGTTCCACTTGACTGGAGAGGCCTTACAATCATGACAGAAGGGGAAGGGCACATCTCACACAGTGGCAGACAAGAGAAGAGAACTTGTGCAGGGAAACGCCCTTTATAAAACCATCAGAACTTGTGGAGATTATTCACTATTAGAATAGCACAGGAAAGCCCTGTCCCCATGATTCAATTACCTCCCACCAGGTCCCTCCCACAACACATGGGAATTGTGAGAACTACAATTCAAGATGACATTTGGGTGGGGACACAGCCAAACCATATCAGAGGGATGTCCTGTGGGTTTTATTTTTCTATTATTTGTATCATTTGCTTCTATAGGTCACCCAGAACAGGCTCTGAGAGTTTAGTTAGAAGGTATATTCACCAGAGTTCTCCAGAAAAACAGACCTTCTCTATGTATATCTTCATCTTCTATTATATATAAATATAATAGAAGACATATATAATATACATATGTCTTCTATAGTCTGTTCTATCTTCTATTTATATATATCATAGAAGATATATATACACACACATATATATATATACGTGTGTGTGTATATATATGTATACTATGGTCTGTTTCTATTTTCTATTAATATATCATCTCCACAGGAAAAATGGACACATACACACACACACACACATATATATATATGGTGAGAGAGGAAAACATTGGTTGATTTTAAGGGATTGGCTCACACAATTGTCAGAGACTGGCAAGTTCTAAATCTGTAGGCAGCCTGGAGACCCAGGCAAGAGCTGATGCTGCAGCCCAAGTCTGAAGGCAGTCTGGATGCAGAATTCCCTTTTCCTCTGAGGACCTCGGTCTTTTTTCTTTAGGCCTTCAAGTGATTGGATGAGGCCCATCTACATTATGGAGGGTAATCTGATCTGCTTTACTCAAATTCTACTGATTAAATGTTAATTGCATCTAAAAATTAGCTCACAGCATCATTTAGACTGGTGTTTGACCAAACAACTGGGCGCAATAGCCTAGCCAAAGTGACACATCAGATTAACCTTCACAGTACCCAAAGGAAGAGAGGGATGTCATACGAGCTCAGTGAGGTGGGCGTTAGGAGAGTACAGAGCAGGGATTTTTCCCCACCATGAGATTCTGAGGTGGTAATTCCCTGTTTGGCGGGGAAGGGTGGTTGACAAAGTCTACTTGCTTTTGTGACTCTTTGCCCCAGTGGGCAAAATGACCCTTTTTAAATTAAGTCAAAATAAGTTCAGTTGCTTTTGAGGTTGATTTTTGGGAATTTTCTCACAGACTCCTTTGAGATAACTGGGGACGTTCCACAAGCCAGCAAGGCTGGGTTGGATGGATCTCAGTACCTCGCTTCTTCCACTGGGAAGAGCGACTCCTGCCTTTACCGAGAAGTTCTGTGTGAACAACTGGTGCCTAGGATGCCTGTGGTGCCCTGGCCTGACTCTGCAGGGATTCCCCTCACAACTGCAGGTTCAGCTTCACACTGCAGTGGCCCTCTTGTGGGGATTTTTCTATAATTCTGCCCATTGTGGCTGTCTGTGCTGCTTTGTTCATGCTTTTCTTTTTGTTTGTTTTTGTTTTGAGACAGGGTCTCACTCTGTCACCCAGACTGGAGTGCGGTGGCAGTATCTTGGCTCACTATAACCTCCACCTCCTGGGCTCAAGCGATCTTCCTACCTCAGCCTCCTGAGTAGCTGGGACTACAAGCATGCACCACCACACCCAGTTAATTTTTGTATTTTTTTGTAGAGATGTGGTTTCACCATGTTGCCCAGGCTGGTCTTGAACACCTGAGCTCAAGAGATCTGCCTGCCTTGGCCTCCCAAAGTGTTGGGATTACAGGTGTGAACCACCACGCCTAGCCCTCTTGCTTTTCTTTCTGCAAACATCTGCACACTCACACACACTGTTTATTCATTCAACACATTTTTTGCTCAGTAAATTAAGCTACTGTACACAAGGTACAACTTCTACCTCTGGAATTTGATCCTAAATCAGATTTCACCATTCCTGCTTCCTAGAGGGATGTGTAGTCACTGATTCCAATTTTGTGTGAAGCCTCTCCTTTTAAGGGCTAATGACAGGAAAGAGCCATAGGCTCTCAGGCTATGGAGGAGCACTCAGGAGACAGCTGTGTCATCAACCTGCCAGATGACCGTGGGCAGCAGTGAAGCTTTCTGAGGATCTGATTCTTCATTTATACCTTGAGTATAATTACCCCAGTCTTCTTCCTCTCACAGGGTGTTGTGAGGGCTAAAGGGCTGTAAGTACTTCGAAGAGTTTAAATTACCTCACACATGAGAAATGTTCATTAGACAATCTGAACTGGAGTGTTTGGGATGTCTGTGGCAAAATAAATTAGAAGCTAAAGCACATCTAATAATAGGATAGTAAATCAAGGACACCTAATCACCCATCATACCATTCAGACTCATGGGAGCTGGAGCTTTCTGAGAGGAGCTTTTTCCCCATCCTGAGTATGAGACTAAAAAAGACATTATGAAGGAGGTTTGAAGAGAGGTGTATTTTCTTTAAAAGAGATTACTTCCACCATCTCTACTCACATGACTATTCAGTTCACCTCATTTCTACACTGATGGGATTGTTCAACTCCCTACATTTTCCTCAGGGAAGGATGTCTGCAAATCAACCCACCATGGCTGTGAACACATTTGTGTTAATAATGGGATTTCCTACAGCTGCAAATGCTCAGAGGGATTTGTTCTAGCTGAGGACGGAAGACGGTGCAAGAGTAAGTGATCTGAACTTGGCTCTCTGCTTTAATTTGGTTTTGGAGCAACTGCTTTTTGGAGTATTTTCAGGCAACAAGTCCCTCACCTCTGCTTCTCCCATAAATATAAATGCATATGCACAAATACAGAATGGGGAAGCAAGGGCTTAACTGCAGCCTCTCTGAAAACACTTTCAGTTTTAATTGACAGTAAATTCATTATCAGCCAAGAGGCTAGGCTGATCATAGGCTGAACAGCAATGTCTGGATGAGGGAGGTGGAGACAGCTGTGCTCTGCTCTGGGCTGGAGAATTACCTTCAGTTCTGGGCATGGTACTTTAGGAGAAGAGAGATACATCAATGGTTTAAACATTAAAACACACACACACACACACACACAAAAGAGCAAAAGGAGCCTTTTTTTTTTTTTTTTTGAGACGGAGTCTTGCTGTGTCGCCCAGGCTGGAGTGCAGTGGCCGGATCTCGGCTCACTGCAAGCTCTGCCTCCCAGGTTCACACCATTCTCCTGCCTCAGCCTCCCAAGTAGCTGGGACTACAGGCGCCCACTGCCAGGCTAATTTTTTGCATTTTTAGTAGAGACGGGGTTTCACCGTGTTAGCCAGGATGGTCTCGTTCTCCTGACCTCGTGATCCACCCGCCTCAGCCTCCCAAAGTGCTGGGATTACAGGCATGAGCCACCATGCCCAGCCGCAAAAGGAGTCTTGAGAGAATTATTTTATAATCTGAGAGAAGATCTTTCTAAACATGACATGAAATTTAAAAGCCATAAAAGAAAAACAAAGGAAAATATATAGTAAGAGAGTAAAGCTGTGATACCTTTTTTTAACCTATTAGTTACCAGAGATCAAAAAGTTTGATTCCTTATGTTGGCAAAGGTATATTGTAGTAGGGAATGATAAATGGATCAGTGGGTTTCTGAATTGGTATAACCTTTCAGAGGGCAATTTGGCAATGTTATGAATCCAGTTCCACTTCTAGAAGTTTATCTTACAGATATGTGCATGTTTACAAAGCCATGTATACAAGGATATTTTATACAGCACTATTTGTAGCAGCAAAAACTGGAAACAAGCTAAATGATCACCCATGAGCCTGGCTGAATAAATTAAGGCACATCTATGTAATAAAAGATGACGCAGCTGTTAAAATAACAAGCAGCTCTGGATGTATCCCCAAGATATTTTAAGTGAAAAAAGCATGGTGCTGAATGTTTTTTATAGTTTGTTACCATCGATATATTTTGTAAAACACTCTAACATACAGTCTCTCTTTCTCTATATATACGTGTGTGTATACCATTATAACATATATAATGTGTATACCCTTATACACACACACACACACACACACACACACACCCTTTTTCTAATATTTTTTGTTCCAAATGCATGTATTATTTTTTAGAAAAAAAATAAGATAAATACGATTTAGAAATAAGAATCATGATCTTGTGAGGAAGTTCAGTATTAAGCAGAAAAAAATTAGGAAACTGGGGATCTTTGTAGAAAAATCTTTTGAGGTACTAAATACCAACGTGACTGTCATCTCACTCATGATTTGTATGATACCCCACCCCACCCCACCCTACCCCGGAAAGAAAGGACACTGGGAGAAGCTACAGCTCAGCACGAGGACAAAGAAGCTTTCTACCAAGGAAGCTGCATGTCTAATTAGTTCAGCACATAAGCTTCAGCTCAGACAGATCTGGATTTGAACCCTGATTCATACTACCTGTGTGACCTTGGTCAAATTATTTAACCTCAGCCAGGCACTGTGGCTCACGCCTGTAATCCCAGCACTTTGAAAGGCCAAGGCGGGCAGATCACTTGAGACCAGGAGTTCGAGACCAGCCTGGCCAACATGACGAAACCCTGTTTCTATTAAAAATATAAAAATTAGCTGGGTGTGGTGGCATGCATCTATAATCCCAGCTACTGGAGTGGCTGAGGCAGGAGAATTGCTTGAACCTGGGAGGCAGAGGTTGCAGTGAGCCAAGATCACGCCATTGCTCTCCAGCCTGGGCAACAGAGCAAGACTCCATCTCAAAATAAATAAATAAATAAACAAACAAACAAAAATTAGTCAGGTGTGGTGGCATGCACCTATAATCCCAGCTACTTGAGAGGCTGAGGCCAGGAGATGGAAGTTGCAGTGAGCCAAGATCATGCCACTGCACTCCAGCCATGGTGACAGAGCAGGGCTCTGTCTCAAAAAAAAAACAACAAAAAAACCAAATTATATAACCTCTCTGAGTCCCAGTTTCCCCATCTATAAAATGAGGATGATACCTCACAAAGCCATCACAAGGAATACATGAGATCATGTATCCAAAGGTGCTGAACAGCCGGGTGTGGTGGCTCACGCCTGTAATCCCAGCACCTTGGGAAGCTGCAGTGGGAGGATCGCTTGAGCTCAGAAGTTCAAGACCAGTCTGGGCAACATGGTGAAACCCTGTCTCTACAAAAATTAGAAAAATTAGCTGGTTGTGGTGGTCCCAGCTACTAGGGAGGCTGAGGTGGGAAGATCACCTGAGTGCAGGAGATTGAGGCTACAGTGAGTTGTGATTGTGCCACTTCACTCTAGCATGGGTGGCACAGTGAGACCCTGTCTCAAAAAAAAAATTTTTAATAAAAAATAAATAAAGGTGTTGAGCCCAGTGCTGACACACACTAAGTGCTCAAAAACTGATCACTATTACTATTCACAATAGCAAAGACGTGGAATCAACCCAAAATGCCCATCAATGATAGACTGGATAAAGAAAATGTGATGTATATACACCATGGAAGACTATGCAGCCATGAAAATAAATGAGATCATGTCCTTTGCAGGGACGTGGGTGGAATTGGAAGCCATTATCCTCAGCAAACTAACACAGGAACAGAAAACCAGACACTGCATGTTCTCACTTATAAGTCAAGCTGAACAAAGAGAATACATGGACACAGGGAGGGGAACAACACAAACTGGGGCCTGTTGGGGGGAGTCAGGGGAGTGAGAACATCAAGATAAAAAGCTAGTGCATGTGGGGCTTAATACCTAGGTGATGGGCTGATAGGTGCAGCAAACCACCATGGCACACGTTTGCCTATGTAACAAACCTGCATGTCCTGCACATGTATCCCAGAACTTAAAATAAAATTGAATTTAAAAAACAACAGACAGGCCAGGCGCGGTGGCTTACGCCTTTAATCCCGGCACCTTGAGAGGCCGAGGCGGGCAGATCACATGAGGTCAGGAGTTCAAGACCAGCCTGGCCAACATGGTGAAACCCTGCCTCTACTGAAAATACAAAAAAATGGCCAGGTGTGGTAGCGCGTGCCTGTGGCTCTGGCTACTTGGGAGGCTGAGGCAGGAGAATCACTTGAACCCAGGAGGCGGAGGTGGCAGTGAGCCAAGATTGCGCCTCTGCACTCCAGCCTGCGCGAGAGAGCGAGATGCCATCTCAAACAACAACAACAAACAAACAAACAAGATGATCACTATTGTAATCATCAACAGCAGAAATGTCCAAAATGGGGCTTCAGTGGTAAGGTGACAATTCCTCAACAGGAGAGGCGTTGAGGCCCAGGCCGAATGGTCACTGGGTGGGGATGTTGAAAAGAAGATGTAAGCAACAGTGAGGCTGGAGTAGATGATCTTTAAAGGGCTTATCCATGCCTGAAGTTCTAGAACTTTCTGAAAGCAAGTCACAGCTCCGTTCCAGTCTTATCAACTTAACTATCAAAAAGAAAATGCCCAAGAAAAGTGGGAATTACCCTCTGGCAAAAAAATAGCTAACAAGTGGGGCTGTCCTTTCTGTGTCTGAAAGCAAATATGCGGGCCCTGCTCTCCCTGATGTTTTTCCACTCTGCCTTGTTTTGTGTTCCCTGGAGAAGGCTTCTGGACCCCATTCTGTGTGTGGGGGTTGCAAGTGCTAGTTTTGTTCTGTAAGAAAAATGTGTACAGAAAAGAGGAGAAAACAGACTCACTGCTGGAAAATTATGTCAGTATTTTTGAAATCTGCTGAAGAGCCACATGCATGCTGCCTGAGTCTTTTTTTGGTTCACTTAGGAACAGACTATGGAATGTAAATGAAGCTTTGAGTTGGCCTTTTCCTCTTTCACTAATAAAAGATCGATAGGTTGAGTGATGAGGAAAAGCACTTAATGGAGAAACAAAAGAACCCAAACCCCCAACATGCTCTCTCTCTCTCTCTCTCTCTCTCACACACACACACACACACACACACACTCTCTGACATTAAGCATGTTATACTGGCCAAGCACAGAAATGGTTTTGCATGTGTGTGTCTTTACATGCTTATATTGTGCCTCACTTTGAAAGATTAAACAGTTGCTTGATATATAAAACAGAATGTTTATCACAGATTGTGGATTGTTTGAAATGAGATCATCTGGCCCAACGCAGTGGCTTACACCTGTAATCCCAACACCTTGGAGGCCAAGGCGGGTGGATCACAAGGTCAGGAGTTTGAAACCAGCTTGGCCAAGATCATGAAACCCCGTCTCTACTAAAAATACAAAAATTAGCCAGGCGTGGTGGCATGTGCCTGTAATCCCAGCTACTTGGGAGGCTGAGGCAGGAGAATCGCTTGAACCCAGGAGGCAGAGGTTGCAGTAAGCTGAGAAAGCGCCATTGTACTCTAGCCTGGGCGACACAGCAAGACACTGTCTCGAAAAAGAAAAAGAAGAAATGAGATAATCCATTTTGGATCTGTCCATTTTTCTTTTGCAGTCCTGAATAACAAAAAGCCTCTCCATACCCAAATTGCTTAACATAAAGCTTTTATTTCTGTCTTACTATCAACCATCTATTAATAGTTGCCTGAGACCGGGCACAGTGGCTCATGCCTGTAATCCCAGAACTTTGGGAGGCCGAGGCGGGTGAATCACCTGAGGTCAGGAGTTCAAGACCAGCCTAGCCAACATGGCAAAATCTCGTCTCTACTAAAAATACAAAAAAACTAGCCAGGTGTGGTAGCGTGTGCCTGTAATCCCAGCTACTCGGGAGGCTGAAGCAGGAGAATCACTTTAACCCAGGAAATGGAGGTTGCAGTGAGCCAAGATCACACCATTGTACTGCAGCCTGGGCAACAGCAAGACTCCATCTTTAAAAAAAAAAAAAAAAAAAAAAGCCTGAAAAGTTTCCATGTAAAGAATTTATGGTGATAA
Source organism: Theropithecus gelada (assembly GCF_003255815.1). Classification (NCBI taxonomy): domain Eukaryota; kingdom Metazoa; phylum Chordata; class Mammalia; order Primates; family Cercopithecidae; genus Theropithecus; species Theropithecus gelada. The sequence continues at coordinate 100,394,785 of NC_037676.1, forward strand.
TTTTTTGTTATTTTTTTACAGAGAGATGCAGGGTCTTGCTCTGTCACCCGGACTGGAGTGCAGTGGCACAATCATAGCTCACTGCAACCTATAATTCTTGGGCTCCAGTAATCCTTCTGCCTCAGCCTCCCAAGTAGCTAGGGCTACAGGCATGCATTACCAGCTAATTTTTTAGCCCAGCTAATTTTTCTTTTTTTAAGAGAGACAGTCACTCTGTTGCCTAGGGTGTTCTTGAACTCCTGTGCTCAAGCCATCCTCCTGCCTCCGCCTCCCAAAGTGCTGGGGATTACAGGTGTGAGCCACCGCACCAAAGCTAGTAATTATTTTGTCAGCTTTAATAGGTCAGTAGGGTACTTACACGTGTGCTACCCAATGAACATCACCTCATTCACTTAGTCTGTCACCACACATTTACTGAACACCTTTCTTGTGCCAAGTATTGGGGGGTGGGGCACAAAAATGAATGAAACACAGTCCCTGCTGAAGAGGAACTCACAGACTGGAGGAGGAAACACATCATTAAATAATTATTGTACAATGTGGAACACTATATAGAGTACATTAGATTGTATGCAACTTGGTGTCAGGAATTGTGTCTTGGTCACTATTGCAATCCTGCTACGTCCACTGCCTTGTACAAAGCAGGTCCTCAATAACTTTTTGGTTGAATAAATTAGTAGTGTTAGGGGTATATAGAAAGCAATACAAGCTGAGTTACAAGGAAGGCTCCCCGGCAGAGGTGATGGCTGAGCTGAAGAAATCTCTTTCTCCATTGACTGTCAGAATGCCAGCACTAGGGTGACGTCACCCTCCTGGAGTAAAGGTCTGGGAGTCTTTTGGGTATTGTTAGACCCTTCAGTGTACTCTACACCCAGCTCCTCCCAGACCTGTCAGTGTTCCAGGGTACAATATAGACTTGGTTTCCTAGACAATTGTACATCTGCCATTTTGCTTGTGAAAAATACTATTTTTATCAATATGACAAGCCAACCATAAAAGTATATGTGAAAATTATTGTTGCTTGTGGCCCTCCCAACACCTCATCTGTCCTGTGTATTATCTAAAGAAGAAGAAAACTGGTTCCCCAAAGTGGTTATGCCTCCAATTGAAGCATCATTTTATTCTACTCTTGTGCATAAATGATTTTTTATCATTTCTTTTTAATCAACTTTCCTTTTATAGAATGCACTGAAGGCCCAATTGACCTGGTCTTTGTGATCGATGGATCCAAGAGTCTTGGAGAAGAGAATTTTGAGGTCGTGAAGCAGTTTGTCACTGGAATTATAGATTCCTTGACGATTTCCCCCAAAGCCGCTCGAGTGGGGCTGCTCCAGTATTCCACGCAGGTCCGCACAGAGTTTACCCTGAGAAACTTCAACTCAGCCAAAGACATGAAAAAAGCCGTGGCCCACATGAAATACATGGGAAAGGGCTCTATGACTGGGCTGGCCCTGAAACACATGTTTGAGAGAAGTTTTACCCAAGGAGAAGGGGCCAGGCCCCTTTCCACAAGGGTGCCCAGAGCAGCCATCGTGTTCACCGACGGACGGGCTCAGGATGACGTCTCCGAGTGGGCCAGTAAAGCCAAGGCCAATGGTAATATGGGGTGGAGGTGCGGTTTACACCACTCAAGGTTCAGGTTTCTTAAACTCACTCAGTGGTCTCTGCTGGCCATAGGGGTAAGCTTCTTTGAGTATGCAGAAAGGCCTCCTGGCAACTGCCATTATACATCTTTACTACCCTGCCACCTAGAGGCCTTAAATAAAGTGGACCCCACAGGAGTTAAATAAAGTGCTCAGGAAGGAGTCTGGTGACTAGAAGGTTAGGCTAAGCTGACCACAGGCGGGTATCCTCTCCCTCTGATTTACTAGCCAGTGTGTGATCTCCAGTGTGAGAATCACCTAGAACATGCTATTCAACCACAGACATATATACAATAGTTCCAAAACACTGGTCTGGTTGCTCTAGAATCAACTGAAGAGCTTGTTAAATTGTTTCTGATGGGAACTTTTACTGATTATGTATATATATTCTTGTATTTTTTAACCAATACTTCAAGCGAACATTCTGAAAATGCAATAGCCTTAGGATGGATAATACTCTTGTGTTTGCAGGAGGCAAATTTAGCTTTTCAGAAAATCAGATGATGGAAGAGATTATGACTCTAAGCTCTTGTTGCTCAGTAAAGCCCAGCCTCTTCTCTGGGTTTTGCTGACCTGAGGGTAACTTCAGCTGCACAGATGTGAAGCGTGCTTGAGGAGTATGACCCTTGGCTAAAGGAAACCCAGAAGCTAGGATGACTGGTAGAGACAGTTTATGGTGAAGTTTCTAGATTCCTTGACGGAGGTAAGAAAAGTTGAAGTAGTGAAGTAGTTTGTTTAAAAACTGCCTTTTTTTTCCCTCTCTTTTTTTTTTTTTTTTTTTTTGAGACAGTGTCTCGCTCTATTGCCCAGGCTGGAGTACAGTGGCGCGATCTCGGCTCACTGCAAACTCCGCCTCCCGGGTTCATGCCATTCTCCTGCCTCAGCCTCCCGAGTAGCTGGGACTACAGGCGCCCGCCACCATGCCCAGCTAACTTTTTGTATTTTTAGTAGAGACGGGGTATCACCATGTTAGCCAGGATGGTCTCGATCTCCTGACCTTGTGATCCGCCCGCCTCAGCCCCACAAAGTGCTGGGATTACAGATGTGAGCCACTGCGCCCGGCCAAAAACTGCCTTCTTAAAGTACTTTTTGAGGACACACTGCTTTAGCAAGTCCTGTAAGAGGAAATAAGGTATGCACAGATCAAGGCCTCATTCAAGACTTTATGGACCCAGGGCCTAGATCAGGCCTGGCACATAGTAGATGTGTGACAACTACTTGCTGAGTGAATCAAGAAAGGAGTGAGAGTACTGGCAGTCCCATTGGTGAACTCCATTCCTCCTCACAGAAAGGCTGGTTCATATTGACATTCACTTGCTGTCTTTGTGAAGGAGGTCATTTTATTGACACTGCATACCTTCCCCTTTTTCTAGCCCGAGAGTGGTAGCCACAAATTGTCCTGCCCTGAATCATCTGGGTAGATTGTAAAACTGGCTGTTCACACTAGCCTAGATTGCTAGAGCTCATGTCAAACTCATAGGCCCCCTAGTCTGCATTCTTAAAAAGAATTAGGGGAAGCATCTTGGTCTCCAGAGACAGTAGTTAGCACTTTCATCTCACTGAAACTAATCTACCTTACCCTTTGCTCCATTTAAATGTCTCTACACATCACCCAAAGATAGGTGGTAGGAGAAACTGATGTTTATTTGATTCTTGAATCAACAAGATTTATGAGGTGGCATCCTCTTATGAATTTAACTACTCTTATGTATAGCAAACAGAATCTTAAAATAGTAGTTATCCTTTTTAGGAAGTTATGCATAAAATCACTGGGCTCCCGGACAAATATGCTGAACTTGATTATTGACCTTACACAGACTCAGAACAAGGCATCATAACTCTTGCCCCTTGTCTTGAGCCATTTTTAAGTACATTTTTAAGAATCTAGTCTAATAAATTAGCTAAAATAAGTTATCAGTGCTGAAAAATGTTTGGACTCAAGCAGAACATATTCTTATTGTGTTTTACTTTCAAATGAAGAGTATAAAGGGGAAGGGAGTCTAATGATCAGTGTAAGAAAAGCTTTTGACGCAAACGCATATCCCTGTTGAAATCTAAGGCTGATCTTGGGTTTGTTCTTTTTCCTGACTTTAGGGGTTTCCAGTGGTCTGCAGATTCTCCTTTTCAGCTTAGCACTTCCTCCCAAGGTTGTGTCGTCTTAAGAGAAGTGGGCAAAAAGCAGCTTCACTTGGCCTCAGGTCACTTACATTTCCTGTCCTGTAGCTTTGAGTAGAAACTAGGTTATTAGGTCATAAATTGACTTGATTCTTAGAATTCTTCCAGAAGAGATTCCCATTTAGCAAGCCATAAAATAGTGCTCACTTCTATGAATCCAGAAGGCTAATTCAGAGGGAAGTTGCAGATTCGTTAAATAGCCCAGCCCAGAGCTGAGAAACAGGTTAGTAGTTTAGCTCCCCAGCGTCTCCCAGATGCCTCACTTCTCTCTTGGATCCCTCCCTTTTGCTCATAGGACAAAAATTAAAATGGTAGAAAAATAAAAAGGAAGGTTGGCATGGACCTTTCAAATCACACCACTTAACATCTAACTGGCTTTGGGTGCAGTACACACAACTTCCAGACCCTGGGAACACAACTCTAACTACCTTCCTCTTAATTTTTCCTGCACCCTAGGTATCACTATGTATGCTGTTGGGGTAGGAAAAGCCATTGAGGAGGAACTACAAGAGATTGCCTCTGAGCCAACAGACAAGCATCTCTTCTATGCTGAAGACTTCAGCACAATGGATGAGATAAGTGAAAAACTCAAGAAAGGCATCTGCGAAGGTACTATAGCTTACGCAAAGACCTTCGCAGACAGGGCAGCATGAACTCTTTTTTTTTTTTTTTTTTTTGAGATGGAGTCTCTGTCACCCAAGCTGGAGTGCAGTGGCACAATCTCAGCTCACCACAACCTCCGCCTCCTGGGTTCAAGTGATTCTCATGCTTCAGCCTCCCGAGAAGCTGGGATTACAGGCACCCACCACCACACCCAGCTAATTTTTGTATTTTTAGTAGAGATGAGGTTTCACCATGTTGGCCAGGCTGGTCTCGAACTCCTGACCTCAAGTGGTCCACCCACCACAACCTCCCAAAGTGCTGGGATTACGAGCGTGAGCCACCATGTCCGGCCCATACAAACCCTTTACTGATAAATTCTCAACCAAAAAAAGTGTCTCCTTCATGGGCAGGACCAGCAATGCCTAGAAACAGTACAAAAAGAAGGGCTGGGCACCATGGCTCCCGTCTGTAACCCAAGCATTTTGGGAGGCTGCGGTGGGAGGATTACTTGAGTCCAGGAGTTCAAGACCAGTTTGGGCAACAAAAGTAAAACCCTTTAGGAAACAAAGTCTCTGAAAAAAAAATTTTAAATTAGCTAGGCATGATGGCACACACCTGTAGTCTCAGCTACTTGGGAGACTGAGGAGGGAGGATCGTTTGCGCCCTGGAGGTCATGGCTTCAGTGAGCCATGATTGCGCCACTGCACTCCAACCTGGGTGACAAAGCAAGACCCTGTCTCAAAAAAAAAAAAAAAAAAGATGGGAACAGGGGAGGCGGGAAAGAAAAAAATAATAGCTACCATTGTTTGAGCCCTTGCTCTGCGCCAAGCAGTGTAATAAGTGTTTTGACATACCAGCATGCTTCATCCTCACAAACACCCTAGAGAAATGATCATTTAACTAAAAATCAATTATTATATAAATCAGGAGAGCTGAGGTGCAATTTCAGAACATACCTATAATTGAAGTGGAAAGGGACATAGTTCTTCCAAGCCCACTGTTAAAATTAATGCCTTTCTGCGTGGACTATTTGTTTACAGAATATCAGACTGCCCTTTAGACTTTAGATTTTTGTTCTGCATGCTTTTCTCCAGTTTACTAAGTGTGCCAGGTATGCTTACGGATAGCAGTTCTGCCCATTTTTCCTTGTAATCATGTCCCCGGTTCAGCAGTTAGATCCTAGTCTAGGTGCTGTGTCTTACCCCTCTAGGGAAAGAACTCTTGAGATGAGGGGTAACAGGGAGGGAAGGCCTTTCAGATTTCTGTGAGTAGAGAATGTTTTGCCTCTTGATTGTTTCATTCAAGTTGAAATGCCTCAAGTAGAGCTGCTGCCAGTGCAACTAAAATCCCTCAACAACTTCACCTTTTTTCCTGCCCTACTTTCTAGACATGACCTTTTTGGGAGCATTCTTAAGTAAGATGTACTTAAGGGGTCCAAGCTTCTCTTACGAGAGAGAATTGCCCTAGAGTGGTCATAGGTATCATGGTAATCAACTGCTTTTTTGAATCTTTGGTGTTACCAAACAAAACCAAAAGACCTTAGGTTATGGCAGGTAGGTAAGGAGGTGGTCTGGGACCAGCTTCCTGAAGAACACACACATGCCTGTGGACAACCGTCACTCCTTTTGGTCATCTTTTTCTGCTCAGCTCTAGAAGACTCCGATGGAAGACAGGACTCTCCAGCAGGGGAACTGCCAAAAAGGGTCCAACAGCCAACAGGTACAGTTTTTAAGGCAGTGTTTTTAGAAATGTTGGTGGGTGCTTCTACCATGGTTTCCCTCCAGATAAAACTTGTGAAGAAGTGAATGTAAGTATGTTCAAATTATAATTAAGGCCTTTTTTCCCTCAAAAAGATAGTTAACTTTTACTCTTACATTAAGCCATATTTGGTAACTAGCATCGTTTCAGGTGACAGTGTTTTTGTTGTTGTTGTTGTTTTGAGACAGAGTTTCATTCTGTTGCCCAGGCTGGAGTGCAGTGGTACAATTTTGGCTCACTGCAACCTCCACCTCCTGGGCTCAAGTGATTCTCCTGCCCCAGCCTCCCGAGTAGCTGGGACTACAGGCGCCTGCCACCATGCCTGGCTAGTTTTGTATTTTTAGTAGAGACAGGGTTTTACCATGTTGGCCAGGCTGGTCTTGAACTCCTGACCTCAAGTGATCCACCCACTTTGGCCTCCCAAAGTGCTGGGATTACAGGCATGAGCCACTGCGCCTGGCTGTGTTTGGCTTTTTGCTGTTTTTTTATTTGTTTTTTTAATAACGATGTTTACTCCACTAAGGTAACAGTCTTTTTGCTTCATTATGTCCCAAAGTAAAGCTCGGCACCAAGTGCTAGGAATACCAAGTACCTTACTCTGCTGATGGCTGTTTTATAACCAAAAGCGTTAAGCAGGTTTGATTGCAGTTTTCTTTCTCTTTACAGAATCTGAGCCAGTCACCATAAATATCCGAGACCTACTTTCCTGTTCTAATTTTGCAGTGCAACACAGATACCTGTTTGAAGAAGACAATCTTTTACGATCTACACAAAAGCTTTCTCATTCAACAAAACCTTCAGGTAATTCAAAGTAAAATATTACTATAAGATAATTTCAGCCTTTCAGCTTGCCAACAACCTTAGCTTAGAAGGAAAGAAGGAAGTAGGAAATGGTATAGAGGAAAAGAGAAGAAAGAGCTTAAGTAAAATGAGAACTGAAACATAAACTAAAAGAAACTGGAGCAGTGTTCCTCACTAATCCACAGTGAGGGCCACTTCCAGTGTTGGAAGCATATACAGTGCTTTCCTGGTATTACTTTACTGGATCTGGCTGCATGGAAAAAGTGGAACATGTCTTTCATTATGGTTTCCTCCATATGCTGATTCATTCCTATTATTATGTGTCTGGGAAGTCTGGTGGATTCTAGAGGTGAACACTTTCCATCTGCTTTCTCAGGAAGCCCGTTGGAAGAAAAACACGATCAATGCAAATGTGAAAACCTTATAATGTTCCAGAACCTTGCAAACGAAGAAGTAAGAAAATTAACACAGCGCTATATCCTTTTCTTGTATTAGGCTTCTGTATGGAATGCAAAGAATATTATCAAAACTTCACACACACTCTATGTAGGTTTTATCAACTGAAGTCAATCCCGTGAAGTCACAAAGAACAGTGAACTCCAGGAAAGGCTTTTTGCTTTAAAAAGCAGCCTGACAGGTGTTTGAGAGCCAAGGGCAGGCCAAGCTTAGTAGCAACAGTCAAGCACTTAGTTGCCATCGGCCCTTCTAGGGGGCTTAGCAAGAAGGCCTGTCAGTCAGCATACAAAGTAAGGAAAAGAGACTGACCTAACTCCCTCTCTGCTAGGAGGGTATGTAGGACATGAATGAGGTCTGAAGTGCATCAAAGGTACAGCAAGTATAGGCAAAGAATGTTGTAGAATGAAGAGGTTTCAAACTCAGTCTAAACTCCAAACTTTTCCTTTAGCCCAAAGGAACACCACAGCCACATACGGATTCAGTGTGTGTAGTTTCTGGAGGACAGGGGTGGTTTTTTTTTTCCTTGGCAGCAGAGATCTTCTCTTATCAGCACTCTAAAAAAATGAAACATTCCACCAAGGGAACAGCAGGATCCAGTGATTCATTAAAACAATATTACAAATGAAAGGAATGCTTGGTGATAATAAAGAAAAGAGGATTCAGTGCTTTTGCATATTGAACACCCTGCCAAATGCTCTAAACTAAAAATTACAGTAAGCGTACTAAAGCTGTCTGATATCTCAAGTGCATCAACTAGTCTACAGGGAAATGGCTTAATTCTGAACTATCTATCTCTGTGCCAATGGGCTTATGTAATAAGGAACAACAGCATAGAGCAATTCCATTTCTGAAAGTTGGAAATATGCTCCCTCAAGTAAAATGAAATAATCTTCCTGAGAGTGGTTAATATACATTGACGAATCTGGGCTCTCATTCTGCCCTCAAGTGGGCAGATAGAGGGTATTGAGGAGCTTACAGGGTAGACCAATACCTATTCTAATGCCCTTTTCCACTCGCTTGCCTGTCTCACCCCAAAGTTCTACTCACAAGAGACTAAAGAAGGTATATTTTTACATAGGTCAGAATTCCTCAAAACTGTGGCCTTATGTGGCATCATGGTGAAAACTCCCTATCTCCCTTTGCTTCTGACTTCGTATCTTACTTTCCAAGGTTGAATTCTTTCATTGTCTTCTCTTCACCACATTCTCAATATTATCAATTCTGGCTCCTAGCAGTGTGCTATGGCAAACTAATTTACAAGCATTAAGGGTGGAAGTGGAATTACAATTAAAAAAAAAAAAAAAAAGACTGCAGCTGGGTGCTGTGGCTCACACCTGTAATCCAAGCACTCTGGGAGGCCAAGGTGGCCTTGCTTGAGCTCAGGACTTCGAGATCAGCCTGGGCAACATAGGGAGGCCTTGTCTCTAAAAATTAATAAATAAAATAAATAAGGCTGGGCGCAGTGGCTCACGCCTGTAATCCCAGCACTTTGGGAGGCCGAGGCAGGCAGATTACCTGAGGTGGGAAGTTCGAGACTAGCCTGGCCAACGTGGAGAAACCCTGTCTCTACTAAAAATACAACAAAATTAGCCGGGCGTGGTGGCGCATGCCTGTAATCCCAGCTACTCGGGAGGCTGAGGCAGGAGAATCACTTGAATCCTGGAGGTGGAGGTTGCAGTGAGCCAAGATCGCACCATTGCACTCCAGCCTGGGCAACAAGAGTGAAACTCTGTCTCAAAAAAAGAGAAGAAAAAAAAAACAAAAATAGAATTAAAATTAAAAAGACAAATTCACACTGAGCTATCTGGCTTTGATGATGTTTTTAAAAAAACGCAAAATATTTGTCTTAACAGAAATGTTAAATGAGTTCTATAAATTTACAAGTCAGGGTTTTAAAATACTCGACAGAAATGGGGGAAAAAAACCCAAAACCTTTTCTATTTCAGAAGCCAAAATTTTACATGGATAAATCAAGTTATATTTAAATGTAAATAAAAATAGACAATTCTTCATCTTCCTTAATTTGAGATTTACTAGAAGAAATGACACAGAGAATGGAAGCCCTGGAAAATCGCCTGAGATACAGATGAAGATTAGAAATCGCAACACGTTTGTAGTTATTGTATCAAGGATTACAATGAAAGCAGTGCAGAGCCCCAAAGCGCAGGCTATTGTTAAATCAATAATGTTGTGAAGTAAAACAATCAGTACTGAGAAAGCTGGTTTGCCATAGAACAAAGACAAGAAGTAGACACTAACTTGTATAAATTTATCTAGGAAAAAAATCCTTCAGAATTCTAAGATGAATTTACCAGGTGAGAATGAATAAGCTATGCAAGGCATTTTGTAATATACTGTGGACACAACTTGCTTCTGCCTCGTCCTGCCTTAGTGTTGCAGTCTCATTTGACTATACGATAAAGTTTGCACAGTCTTACTTCTGTAGAACACTGGCCATAGGAAATGCTGTTTTTTTGTATTGGACTTTACCTTGATATATGTATATGGATGTATGCATAAAATCATACGACATGTACTTGTGGAACAAGTTGGATTTTTTATACAATATTAAAATTCACCACTTCAGAGAATGGTATTCAGTGCAAAATTCTTAGTTTAACTTTAAATGGAAGATATCTATATATGAGAAACGGCAAATTAGCCTATGAAAAAAATGCTGAATCTCATTAGTAATCAGGAAAATGCAGGTTAAAACAATACCATTTTTCACCCATCAGCTTAGCAAAAATGAGGATTTTTTTAAACAAGTGTTGGTGAGGATGTGGAAATGTGAGGCTCTTCTAAGAATGTAAATGGAGCCGGGCATGGTGGCTCAAGCCTGTAATCCCAGCACTTTGGGAAGCCAAGACGGGCGGATCACGAGGTCAGGAGATCGAGACCATCCTGGCTAACCCGATGAAACCCCGTCTCTACTAAAAAACACAAAAAACTAGCCGGGCGTGGTGGTGGGCGCCTGTAGTCCCAGCTACTTGGGGGGCTGAGGCAGGAGAATGGCGTAAACCCAGGAGGCGGAGCTTGCAGTGAGCTGACATCCAGCCACTGCACTCCAGCCTGGGCAACAGAGTGAGACTCCCTCTCAAAAAAAAAAAAAAAAAAAAGAATGTAAATGGCACTCTTTGTCGAGTAAGTCTATTGACATCTCATAAAACTGAAAATGCACACAACCCTGTAAATCTAGCAACTGCACTCAGTTATCTAACTAGATGATTTCAGCACATACATACAAAGAGGCCTGTATAAGAATGTCACTAGACTCTGTAAAAGCAAAAAACAGGCCGGGCGCGGTGGCTCAAGCCTGTAATCCCAGCACTTTGGGAGGCCGAGGCGGGCGGATCACGAGGTCAGGAGATCGAGACCATCCTGGCTAATATGGTGAAACCCCGTCTCTACTAAAAATACAAAAAAACTAGCCGGGCGTGGTGGCGGGCGCCTGTAGTCCCAGCTACTCGGAGGCTGAGGCAGGAGAATGGCCTGAACCTGGGAGGCGGAGCTTGCAGTGAGCCGAGATCGCGCCACTGCACTCCAGCCTGGGTGACACAGCGCGAGACTCCGTCTCAAAAAAAAAAAAAAAAAAAAAAAGCAAAAAACAAGGAACAACTTAAACATCATCAGAAGGGAAACTGATAAACTCTGGTGTACTCCATACCACAGAAATACAACACCACATGTACAAGAATGTGCTACATCTACACAAACAGTCAAACTCAAAACAAAAATGACTTTTAAAAGAATGACAATGTTTAGCACACCATTCCTGAAAATTAAAAAAAATCAAAAATGTCACTAGTTGTTCAAAGATATGTAAATATGTATATGTAAGTATAGGAAATGTTCTAAAAGGATATACCTAAATTGAGAAAATAGAGAAGTGAAAATAGGGCCAAAGACTTCAACTTTATCAACTCAAGAAGGAACTTATAGCAAGAAACACCCTAAGTGGGAGATTCAATAAGAAACGAAGATAGCCAAAATGACATCCTTTCCATGGAAGTCACTGTATTTTAGAGTCCAAATGATGCTTTACAAACAAGACATGTTGAATAAGCTTATGTTTACATATTTAAAGACAAGTATTTCCATTAGAGTGTCCTCTTAAGGGACAGTGCAGGAGAATTGGAAGACCATCTCCTAGGCCTCGACTTTATCTGAAAATCATGATTCTTTCTGGGTATAGAAGTTTTGATTCAAAGTATTAAACCTTTAGTTTATATTACATTTGAGTAATCCATTTGACCCTGAAAACACAAGTTTTCATTAGGAAGTAATACTGGTTTGGGTTGACATTACTTTTGAGGTAGTCATGCATCACTTAATGATGGGATACGATCTGAGAAATGTCATGTTAGGTCATTTCATCATTGTGTGAACATCAGAGTGCACTTAGAAAAACCTAGATGGGGCCGGGCACGGTGGCTCACACCTGTAATCCCAGCACTTTGGGAGACTGAGGCGGGTGGATCACGAGGTCAAGAGATTGAGACCATCCTGGCTAACACAGTGAAACTCTGTTTCTACCAAAAATACAAAAAGTTAGCTGGGCGTGATGGCAGGCGCCTGTAGTCCCAGTTACTCAGGAGGCTGAGCTTGCAGTGAGCCGAGATCGGGCCACTGCACTCCAGCTTGTGGGACAGAGCAAGACTCCGTGTCAAAAAAAAAAAAAAACCAAACAAACAAAAGAAAAACCTAGATGGGTATCCCACTACACACCTAGGCTATGTTATATACCCTATTGCCCCTAGACTACAAACCTGTACATCATGTTACTGAATACGGTAGGCAACTGTAAAACAATGGTGTTTCATCTAAACACAGAAAAGGAACTTTTCAGCCTTATTATAATCTTATGGGATCACTGTTGTATATGCCATCCATCACTGGTGCATGACTGTTGTGTATGCAGTCATTATGTGGTGCATGACTATCAGTTCTGGCATTGCTGCCAAGGTGGCTCAATTCTACTTTACTCTCTGTTGTGTTCAGGCTCCACCTAGTGGCTCAAAAGACTGCCTCCTCCTTTTCAGCAATTAAATACCTTTGAACCTAACATTTTCTCTCTCTGCCATGAGAATTTTTTTTTTTTTTTAAGCTATTAAACACATTTCTCCTGGGGGAAGAAAAACCTCATGGCAAAAAAAGAAAAAAAAAAGCCTCCAACCAAGGCATTAAAATCTACAGATTAATACAAGATACTTAACTTGAAGATTGTCTAAAATATTATTTCTCAATTTTCCTTGTTTTTGCCACTTGTACATCTCAGTGTAAGGGTTCTGCATTCCATTTGCATCACTTATTGGATTTCATCTGCAAAATAAGGCTAATAATAATATTGAGTGGTCAGAGGACTAAATGAGTTAACATACACACTATTTTGTAAGGTACTTAAAACTTTTATTATTTATTTTTTGAGATGGAGTCTCGCTCTTTCAGCTAGGCTAGAGTGCAGTGGCGTGACCTTGGCTCACTGCAACCTCCACCTCCCAGGTTCAAGCAGTTCTCCTGCCTCAGCCTCCCAGTAGCTGGGATTACAGGCACCCGCCACCACACCTGGCTAACTTTTGTATTTTTAGTAGAGGCGGGGCTTCGCCATGTGGCCAGGCTGGTCTTAAACTCCTGACCTCAGGTGATCAGTCAGCCTCAGCCTCCCAAAGGGCTGGGATTACAGGCATGAGCCAACATACCCGACCACATTATTTATTTTTAGAGACAGGGTCTTGCTCAGTCACCCAGGCTAGAGTGAAGTGGCACCACGATAGCTCACTGTAACCTCAACCTCTTGGGCTCAAGCAATCCTCCTGCCTCAGGCACCTCAGCTGCTGGCACCACAGGCCTGTGCCACCACAATGGGCTAATGTTTTTAACTTTTTTATAGAGAACGGATCTCATTACATTGCCCAGGCTGGTCTCAAACTCCTGGCCTTAAGTGATCCTCCTGCCTCAGCCCCCCTAAGTGCTGAGATTACAGGCGTAAGCCACAGTGCTGGGCCCTAAAACATTTTAAATGTTCAGTATTAACTATTATATTTTTACTCTTTAGCAGCCAAGAGTATTGGACACAAAGATGGTGCTAGAGCTAAGTATATGTTGAGTGAATGCAAGGACAGAATAAATTCTTTGCTGACCTGAGGAAAGTAATCTGGCAGATTCCCACCCCTAAACCATCTTTTGAAGCAAACAGGCAGTAGTAAATTAAATAATGGTAAATGCATAAGAAATTTAAGAACTACTATTAACAAACTACTGAACTAGAAAGGCACAAGCGTATCAATAAGAGAATTAAGTAAATGTTTAAGCCCTAGTAGTCATTAACCACTCTAATTTTTGATAAGTGACACAAAGTTGAATACCTTGAGTCCCTCTCCTGCAGAATCTTAGTTAGAGAGAGGTAATCAATGCCATAAAAAAAGGTTCTAAGGTAACTCAGAAGCACCTGTTTTAGACTGGGTGCTAGGCTGACCCTCAGAACAAGCACAGGTAAGCCCAGAAAAGGGAGGAATGGGGGAAGGAAACCAGATTCCACTGCAGGTGAAGGGAGTAGCAAGTCTAAGTAGTAGTTGGTAGGTGGAAGACAGGGGATGGAAAACTTTTCCATGACACAGATGATTATCTTCCAGACAACCCAACTATTAATAGTTGTATTCATAATCAGCCTAAAATTTGGTTTCTTCTCTACATTCCTTTTGCTCCTGCCACCATCCCATACCAACTGCAATTCTTAACACATTCTACAATATCCAACCTCTTCTTTCAGATTTCTATTTCCATATCTAAGAGTTCAGCAGAGGTATGGAGTAAATCCAATTGGCTGGAATTTCCTACAATCCTCTGAATATTAGAGCTACCCAAACACACTGCTTTCATTATAATCAGAAAAGAAAATTGAAATGTCACCCTACACTTTCCCAGATCTTCCTGGTCAGTGTCACTTTCTCTCTTACAGCAGTTTAAGCGCACTTAATCAAAGGTAACATAGGCCAGAATGAGTGAGGAATGTTTCCTATCTACTAGCTTTAAACTTCTTGTCTCTCTAAACTTTCTTGCTGAAAGAAAGAATAGTTGTGACTGCACAAAAAGAACATGTAATGAAAAGGCAAAAACCAAATGATCTTATAGCATATCATCAATAGAAGGCCCTAGAAATAATAAATTTTCTAAAAAACCATCATTCCAAAATGCCTGCAGTCAGAAAACCACAACAGAAACCACGCAAAGAAAGGGTACAACATTCTGCAATATTGTAGTCTTCAGGTCACCACCCTTTGAGAAATTCTATTCGAGCTAGTCAACCTGAAGGAAAAACTAACCCAAATAGTGTGAAAAGTCAACTTATGGGAAAAACTGACCAAGTAGATAATAAGCACACAAACTGCCTTAACCACGAGACTGAAACATTTTGAACTATGAAAACACACTATTAGAGACCAGTAGTCTGACCAAGCAATTCTTATCAAAGATTCAAATATTTTATATCACTTTGGCCACACCAGTCTCTGGATATGTAAACATGAACACCTTAGAACACTTAAAATCTTTCATATATTCAGTGACTCTTAACCAGGAGAGAAGCTAGTTTAAAAATGTGGTGACATTTGGGGGTGATTACAATGACATGGAAGGAAAACCAAGAATGAAAAATACCTGCAGAATCCACAGCCCTCCACGACAAAGAATTGTCCCATTACACAATGTCAGTAGTGCTCCCAAATTGAGAAATACTGAGTAAACGAACTGGTAAAACTACTAAAAACCAGACTCTCCAAAGTATTAATATATCCACAACCTCAGATTAACTTCGGACACAAACTAAAATCATGAGCTATTCCCTTGAAAAAAAAAACAAACTCCTAACCCCCACCTATCAAATTGGGAACATGACCCACTCAGGGCTGTTATATAGCTATTAAGAGCTGGGGTCCTCTGACTCCAAGTGCAGTAAATGCTTGATTCTCTGCATACTATTTAGAAGGCATCCTCATTTACTGTCTCACTCATCTACCATCAAAAATTGCCTGAAAGAGGGGAGGGAGAAAAGAAGGAGCAAGGAGATTGAGTCTAAAATCCAAAAGACATTGTCTTTTCTGACACTTCTGTGGCCTCCCTCCCTCAAAGCCCAGCTGACGACATAGGGCATACGTTACTAGCACCATTCAACTCTGTAAATTAATATCTTTAACTAAATCATTATTTCCCCTCAAATTAATTCCTTTGAATGTTCCAAAGGATATTAACATATGAAGGATTCCCTGGGACATACTCTTGGGGGATGCAGTATAGTTTCCAAAAATGTGAATACTTAACGTACTTCACAGTGTATCTTTTAGGAGTATATGATTTAAAACATACTTGAGCAAACATGGACTTAACTACTGATTATCTGGGATTACTCAGAAATTGTCCAAGTGCACCAACTACTTACCTTAGGAAAGATTATTCATTAAAGTAAAACTTTTCTTGACCTATGACAGCATTTTGGATGGAGAAACATTTCAGTTAATCTTTTTTAGCTACTCAGATTTGGTAAATTGCAATTCTGGCTAAATTCTGGGCATTTAACCTTGTTGCCTCCTAAACACACTCAAATATAAAATGCAAACAACGTCCTGAGAATGGTATTACAAAACTTGAGCATCCTAAAAATCTAGTACTAGAAAGGAACCCAGTGCCCTCCCTTTACAAAAACTGGGCTGGGATCGGTGGCTCATGCCTGTAATCCCAGCACTTTGGGAGGCCAAGGTAGGGGGATCATGAGGTCAGGAGACCGTGACCATCCTGGCCAACATGGTGAAACTCAGTCTCTACTAAAAAAAAAAAAAAAAAAAAAAAAAAAAGCCCGGCGTGGTGGCGTGCACCTGTAGTCCCGCTACTCAGGAGGCTGAGGCAGGAGAATCGCTTGAACCTGGGAAGCAGAAGCTGCAGTGAGCCAAGATTGCACCACTGCCTCCAAAAAGAAACAAACAACAACAGCAACAAAAAAACCCTGGAAAACAGAAATCAGGATGTGTAACTACTGAAAAGTCTTGCCACCACATCTGCCTCATCCTCTCTAATCCAACCTTCAGGAAATTGTATTGAAACAAAAATAGAGAAAAATACTGAAATAGATACAATGTTTTTAAAACAAGCAAATTTTATTAAAGGAAAATTTTGCATGGTTTACTTTTCACCAGTCTGTTCTGGCATGCTTCTAATGATGTCAGAGTCACCTAAAAAATAAAAATACAGTAATTTTACAATTTATTTAATAGCAACTGGTACCATAAAATTTCTCTACCTTTGGTTATCCCTTCTGTAGACAATGGTCTGCAAATTAGCACTGATTTTTTTTTTTTTTTTTGGAGACAGAGTCTAGCACTGTAGCCCAGGCTGGAGTGCAGTGGCGCGATCTCGACCTTGGCTCACTGCAAACTCCGCCTCCCGGGTTCACGCCATTCTCCTGCCTCAGCCTCCCGAGTAGCTGGGACCACAGGCGCCTGTCACTGCGCCTGGCTAATTTTTTGTATTTTTAGTAGAGACGGGGTTTCACCGTGGTCTCGATCTCCTGACCTCGTGAACCGCCCACCTCGGCCTCCCAAAGTGCTGGGATTACAAGCGTGAGCCACCGCGCCCGGCCAGCACTGATTTTTTGCAAAAGTTATCACATTACCTGTACTGTCATTTTTCTTAAGGTTAATCAAAGATAACCCAGAATCATAGCCATTATATGATCACACAAAACGATCATATAATAAAATTGGCTTATCACCAGCATTTATAAAACCAGACCTAGGGAAAGAACTAGGTCTGGGGACACACGCATGGTCTTAATATAGCGAATGTTTAGCCTGTCCTGACTATTACAAAATCAGAACAGCGAGAATATTCGCAGTATTCTATGAATCAAAGATTCACAATTGGAAAACAAAATGATGTAGATTTTTTGGCACTTTTTTTTTTCCTCAAGCTAATTTTACATGTCTATTCTCAGGAAGCAAGAATTACTTTCTTCCGTTTTGCCAGATTATTCTCCCCTTATAATTTCACCTTTTACCAATTCTCTAAGTCATTATTGTGCAGGTACTTCATCAAATGAAATTTATTATCTGACAGTAAAAATTTTAATTTATAATAAAGCCAATTATAATGTGTCGACATTCATAACAAATTCGCTACAAAAGACAACTACAGGATTTGCCTTGCTATATCCATATTCTATCTGAATTTAGGAACCAAAGACATTTGCGTAGTAAGAAATACTTGTCCAGACATTACATTAGAAAGGCAAAAAAAAAAAAAAAAAAAAAGACTTTATGATTTAAAAAGCATACCTGGATCAATGATAGCCAGTGTGCACACTCTGTAGTATTTTCCGCATGCTGTGCCCAGTTCAATATTATTTCCACTGTAGTGATGGACACCAGTTTTAGCCAACATTGCATAGTACTCTATTTCAGATTTCCTTTGGGAACCAAAAAAAGGCAAATAAATAAATGCAATACCAAGTGACTGACAGACTAAATGTTACTACTTCTTTTACTACTGTTAATGTTCTTAAGGCCTTCAAAAAGTAACAAAATCACATACTACCCTTAAAAACATCATATTCATTATCCAATATAAACCAACATTTATATGTATCCTTTGCAAGTGAAGGGGCAACCAGCAAATATCTACTCAACCCCTACCATGTTTAAGACAGTATTAATACTCACAGAAGACGGTAGGATGCAAATAAACAAAAGCAAAGCATTATTTGTGCAGTGGCACGATCTTGGCTCACTGCAGCTTCCACCTCCCGGGTTCAAGTGATTCTCCTGCCTTAGCCTCTCAAGTAGCTGGGATCACAGGCATGTACCACCACACCCAGCTAATTTTTTGTATTTTTGGTAGAGATGGGGTTTCACCATGCTGGCTAGGCTGGTCTCGAACTCCTGACCTCAAGGGATTTGCCCGCCTCGGCCTCCCAAAGTGCTGGAATTACAGGCATAAGCCACTGCACGCAGCCCTATTCTTTTTTTTTTTTTTTAATCTAATGAAACTGAGCCACAGAATAGTAAGTGGAGGATCCAGAATCCAAACCTTTAAAAAATAAGCCATTTCTATCACTATCCCCCATTGCCCAGAATTCTAGACAGGGAGTGACACCGTTTTAAAGTTAAAATTTCTGGCCTTATGCGTGTAATCCCAGCACTTTGGGAGGCCGGATCATTTTGAAGTCAGGAATTCCAGACCAACCTGGCCAACATGGTGAAACCCTGTCTCTACTAAAAATGCAAAATTTCAGCGTCAATTTAGTAGACACTAATGGTTTTAGGAATCGGAAAGGAGTCCTATACTATCTTGCCACTCAATTATGTAGATCCACATACCAGCAATAGTGCTACAATGTACTAGTTGAAAAAGCACCTCAAGCTGGTAGCTCACGCCTGTAATCTCATCAGTTTGACAGGCTGAGGTGGGTGGATCACCTAAGGTCACGAGTTCGAGACCAGCCTGGCCAACATGGCAAAACCCCATCTCTACTAAAAATACAAAAATTAGCCAGGCATGGTGGCAGGTGCCTGTAATCGCAGCTACTCAGGAGGCTGAGGCAGGAGAATTGCTTGAACCTGGGAGGCGGAGGTTGCAGTGAGCTTAGATCGTGCCACTGCCCTCCAGTCTGGGTGACAAGAGCGAAACTCTGGCTCAAAAAAAAAAAAAAAAAAAGCACCTCGGGCCCCACCCCAAATCCAATGAAATCAGAACTTGCATTTTAACATTACCCATGTGACTCCTTTGCACAGTGATGTTTCAGAAGCACTACTACAAAAGACAGGCTTTAAAGTTTCAAAGAATGGTTAGGGAAAAGCCCAACCCATGGGACGGGAAAGAAAGGGCCCTCCAGGCTTTGACAATAACTAGACACCCTATATAAAACGCTGTAAGCAGCTTATGCATTACCACAGAAAATTTGGTCACATGGTTTATATTCTGCAAGGTCCAAGTTTCTTTAGCTTATTTACAACACCCGCTAAGTTCAATTTCAGAACAGTGAGTCAAGCATAAACCTTGACTCAGAACTGATTTAGTGGGCTAAACTAGGTGATTCTATGATAGCCTGCAACGCCATGGCCCAGCCTCAACTTTTCTTACCTAGTTTTTTGACAATAAAACAAGTTCACACAATGAAGCATCATTAGACACCTCAAAGCTAAAAGAACCAAAAAAGCAGGACACAAAATACATGGAAAAAACAAATAATGTGTCTGTGCTTCCATCAAACCCCAATGTCCTGTTTTCACTCCTCCTGCCACACACACGTTTCTCCCCCAGAAATAAGCTCACAGAAGGGGGGCACATGATTTGGGGGTGGGTGGGGGGAGACGGCAACGAAGGGCCAAACACCACAATCGCTACCATAATTATCCTGCAAGTGTTCGAGTTCATGGTACTCAGATTATAAGTTTACACTCCTGTATATTCGTTCACGATGAATTCGCGGTACGCGACGCTCGTTCAGGTTCTTCGATTACCTCAAAGCTGGGCAGTTGTTAGCGAGAATGACCAATTTCGCTTTGCCTTGTCTGATCATCTTCAGAGTCTGCTTGTACCCCAGGACGTACTTCCCACTTTTCATAACGAGTTGGAGCCTAGAGTTGATCGACTCCAGCGACTTTTTCTACAAAGCAAACATTAAACACGGACCTAAGGGCCTCGTCTGCAACCACTTCAAAACTGGACCCAGCGTTTTGAAGCCAAGCCTCTTAACTTCCGAAGTCGAGGACCCCAAGTCATTGAGAGGGCTACTGGGATTCCCTCTGGGGCCCTCCAAATGCCAGCAGGCATGCTGTCACCCCAGTGGGCTCACATCTGCCCGCCCCGGCCGAGACATCTCTCCACGTGAATCGGCTTCCGGGCCTGGCCCGCCTCACTCACCGTCTTCTTTGCGGCCACCATCTTCCTGCCTCAGGTGCGGGACGGCCCCCAAGCTAGAAGAGACAGAGGACAGGACAGGAAGCTTAGGATCCGGAGTTCCAAATGGCAACCCGCAAAGCTCCCCGCGCTGCCTAAACCTTGGTCAGCAGGAGCCCACTCACCAAGAGCAGCCACTAAGATGGCCGGGGAGCGAGAAAGGAAGGAGTTCCCACAATGCAAAGCTCTTCACGGCAGAGCCGGAATTGCAGGACCGGAAGCGGAAACAGATCGCAAGCAGACGGGGCGGGACAAAAGGCGGAGGGCCGCTGCGGGTTGCTATTGGTACGGCTAGCTAGAATGGCTGCGGGGGCAGTACGCGGCGTCTCATACCTTTAATCCCAGCACTTCGGGAGGTCGAGGCGGGAGGATCTGTTCCGTCCAGCTCAAGGCCAGCCTGGGCAACATAGTAAGACCACCCCCGTCTCTACAAAAAATAAATAAATTAGCCGGGCGTGGTGGCGCACTCCTGTAGTCCCAGTTATTCCTAGCTCCGCCGGGGCTGAGGCGGGAGGATCGCTTGAGCTCTGTAGGTCGAGGCTGCAGTGAGCAGTGATCGCGCCACTGCACTCGGCCTGGGCGACAGAGTGAGACTCTGTCTCAAAGAAGGGAAAAAAAGAATGGCGGCGGGGGTGTTCGCTTTCCTTCTTTGCGGGCCTTTAAGCTTCTCGGCGTTGTGTTGCTGTTGGGCTTGGAGCTGCGATCTAACGAATCGAGGAGCTTAGAACCCGGAGGGAGTTGGAAAAGCAGACTGAAGGTGAGGTGGGAGGGTCGATGAGAAGAGGCTGCGGCGGCTGCGACCACGGTCTTAATGCGACTGAATTCACCTTTTCCCTGAGGCGCGGCTCTTGGAGAGCCTTGTGGATGACTCCGCTGCGCCGCAGCCCCCGCATTTACTCTCCGCTTGGTAGAAGCAGCAGTGTCCTCACCCCTGCGGTCACCCAAGTTACCTGTCCCCTTCCCCTGGAGAGCTGTGGCGCCCTGCGCGAGTTTCCCAAAATTCGCCTTTTGTGTCTGTGTTAGCGTGAACTTGTGAGCCGAGTTTGCACTGAGAGCGCGAAAAACAGGTCTAATTTTTAAAAAGTATTTCTGCTGTTAACGCTGGATCTTGGTATAAATGTCCAGAGACAGACCACTGAAAATATTAGGCGCTGAAAATCCCCACCTAATCAATCAGACCAGTGGGTAAGCTACGTGAGGGAAACCTCTTCCCCTCCTTAATTAAGCCTCACCAAAAAACGCGTGCTATACCAGGAATCATTTACATATATGTATTTAATACTCACAAAATTTCCATGAGATAGTAACCCTTTTATTGTCCATTTTACGTATCTAGGGTTGTTGTCAGAGCTAGGACCAGAGCCCAGGTAACTTAGGTCTCTTCACAAAGTTGATTCAGGCCGGATGCGGTGGCTCACACTTGTAATCCCAACACGTTAGAAGTCCGAGGTGAGCGGATCACCTGTCAGGAGTTCGAGACAGTCTGGCCAACATGGTGAAACCCCGTCTCTACTAAAAATAAAAAAATTAGCCAGGTGTGGTGGCTCGTGCCTGCAATCGCCAACTACCTCGGGAGGTTGAAGCAGGAGAATCGCTTGAACCTGGGAGGCAAAGGGAGCAGTAAGCTGAGATCGGGCCACTGCATTCAACTGCCTGGGTGACAAAGCGAGACTCCGTCTCAAAAAAAAGTAAAAAGGCCGGGCGGGGTGGCTCACGCCTGTAATCCCAGCCCTTTGGGATGCCGAGGCGAGCGGATCACAAGGTCAAAAGATCGAGACCATCTTGGCCAACATGGTGAAACCCTTTCTCTACTAAAAAGACAAAATTAGCTGGGCTTGGTGGCGCGTGCCTGTAGTCCCAGCTACTTGGGAGGCTGAGGCTGGAGAATCACTTGAATCCAGGAGATGGAGGTTGCAGTGAGCAGAGATCACGTCACTGCATTCCAGCCTGGTGACAGAGTGAGACTCCATCTCAAAAAATAGTAATAATAATAATAAATAAAATAAAAATAACGTTGATTCAAGTGTGTGCCCCTCTTTGCTGAGAAATTAACCAAGTTGAATTAGATTATCATAGTACTTGCTTTAATATTTAGTCATAAATTACTTAATACTGCAAATCCAGATATTTGTCTTCCTCTACTACCCTCGTTCTATAAACAAACTCTTTTTGTTTTTTACTAATTTTAGAACTAACAGATAACTAGTTCTCTGACTTAAAGAAACTGAGACCTGGAGAAGTTGTGGTGCTGCTACCTGATAGAGTAAAAGTTGAAACATCAGTCCCCCTTTTAATCCTGTGTTCTTTATTTTTTTTTCCTGGTTCACGTTTCATTTGCGGTTGTCATCCTATTATAAAAACTGAATCCTCAAGAGCATTTTCCATTGCAATTCACTCCACGTACCATTTGGAAATGTTTATAGTCTGCCACTGACATTAGACATTCAGATATGAATCTTTTTTTTCCATTATCGTCAAACATTTTTCTTGATATGCAGAGAACTACACCCTACCTTCAGTAGGCTAATAGTCATGTTGAGAAGGCAAGACCTATAAAGACAATTAGTACAACTCTAACTGCCATGTGAAGTTGTCGTTACAGATGTTACGTGTTTATTCCACAAACTACCATGTGCCATCAGCTGTGTTGAGCCTGTGGTCATAAAAGATTCCTTCAGAAACCTTGCTGTCTGTTGTCTGAAGGAAGGTATAAGCAAATAGCATAATGTGTTTATTTAACAAATAGATATGATGAATTCTTCCTCACTCCAGGCAATAAGAATATACAAAGACATGGTGACTGTTCTTAAAGAGCCTACTATCTAGCTAGGCCTTAAAGGAGAGTAATATAGGAATAATTAATTTTGTATAGACTTTCTTGTACTTTTCACAAACCTTAACTCATGGTTACAATAACCTCATAGGCATTATTATCCTTATGTTACAAGGGCTAAGATTAGAGAGAAAAGTTGTTAAATAATTTAGTAAAGGTTAGACAGGTCAGAGCTGAGATTTGAAGTCAAGCACTTTGCAGGATTAACTGAAATCAAGGAGGGGATGCATTCTAGTCAGAGAAGAGCAGAAGCAAAGCTAAAAGGTGCTCGCTTCAGCAGCACGTATACTAAAAATTAGAACGATGCAGAGAAGTTAGTATGACCCCTGTACAGCAATGACACACAAATTCGTGAGAAAAAAAAAAAAAAAAAAAAAAGCTAAAAGGA
Organism: Theropithecus gelada; assembly: GCF_003255815.1. Classification (NCBI taxonomy): domain Eukaryota; kingdom Metazoa; phylum Chordata; class Mammalia; order Primates; family Cercopithecidae; genus Theropithecus; species Theropithecus gelada. Next base: position 100,418,387 of record NC_037676.1, read on the forward strand.
GACAAGAGTGGTTAGAACAGTTTGGCTGGAATATAGCATTCATGAGAAGGAAAGATAAAAAAAGAATACAAAAGAAAAGTGGAATGTTAAAGCTTTAAATGTTACAGTTGTAAGTTTGCTTTAGAGTGGAATTATAAGAAATCATTTTACACTCAAATTTTACTGTCTTTTCTAACCTTTTCCCAGAAATTTATTTAAATCCCTGGAAATTCCTTGTCCATTACTGAATCGCCTTTGGGAGAATGAATTCTGAATGGAAGAGGCGTGTTGATCAGTGATGCCATTGGGACCTGAAAACAGTGAAGGCTCTAAAATTAAATAGCCACCAGGAAAATTAAAGTTAGATATAAAATATTAAATTATTTCTAGAGATGGGATCTCACTATGTTGCCCAGGCTGGTTCTGAACTCCTGGCCCCAAGTGAACCTCCTGCTTCAACCTCCTAAAGTACTTGGTTATAGGTGTGAGCTGCTGTGCCCAAGTTTTTATTTATTAATTTAGGAGAGAGGAGATGGAAGGAGAGCAGAGAAAAGAGCACAAAGCTTTTTTTTTTTTTTTTTTTTCTTGAAGGACAGATTGACAGTGTGTCAAAACAGAATGAACATACCTATATAAGCATTTTCGTGTGAAGATATACAAGATGACAGTGGCTTCCTCAGGAAAATGGGATTGGAGGTTGGAAGGAGGTAGAGAAGTACTTTTTATTAAAATTCCCTTCTGTGCTATTTGAGTTTTTTGGCCCAGTGATTCAACTTTTAGGAATTTATCCTGCAGAAGCAGTCACAGAGTTGCTTGAAGACATGGGAACAAGAGTATTTATTTCAGCTTTATTTATTTGTTTTTTGAGACCGAATCTCCCTCTGTTGCCCAGGCTGGAGTGCTGTGGCGTGATCTCGGCTCACTGCAACCTCCACTTCCTGGGTTCAAGCAATTCTCCTGCCCAGCTAATTTTTGTATTTTTAGTAGAAACACGGTTTCGCCATGTTGGCAAAGCTGGTCTTGAACTCCTGGGCCCAAGCAATCCACCTGCCTCGGCCTCCCAAACTGCTAGGATTACAGGCATGAGCCACCATGCCTGAGCAGCATTATTTATAACAGCAAAAAATTAGAAACATCAAATGCTCATCATTCTTAAACAATATACAGTCATGCACTGCATAACGTTTTGGTCAATCATGGACCACATACACAACAGTGGTCCCATAAGATTATAATACATTCTTTTTACTGTATGTCTTCTGTGTTTAGATACACAAATGCCACTGTGTTACTGTTGCCTACAGGTACAGTAGCATGCTGTACGGATTTGTAGCCTAGGAGCAACAGGCTACACCATATAGTCTAAGTGTGTAGTAGGCTGTACCATTTAGGTTTGTGCAAGTTCACTCTGATGTTTCAACAACAATGAAATCGCCTAACGATGTAGTTTTCAGAATGAATCCTGGTCATTAAGTGATGAATGACTATATATTTGTATAGGCATAGAAAACAGACTAGAAAACTATATATTTGTAGAGGCATAGAAAAAAGTCTGGAAAAGTCAGATATCATCAAAATGTAGAGAGATGAGAAGAGTGGGTCATGAGGAAGGGACCTTTACTTTTTCTTTAGGTTTTTTTAGTACTGCTTGAATTATTTTACAGTAAGCATTAATTATTGTTACATAAAAAATCCTTTTTTAATATTAATAAAGTGTTCATTTGCAATAAATGTGTCATGAAACATCAATTACTCCTCAATATAATACTTCTCAAAGTCTGGCTCTCAGATCACCTGCATCAAAATCAACGATTCAAACTCCTGGACCCCACCTAGCCCTATGGAAGAAATCTCTGGGTGTGGATCCTGGGAATCTGAGTTTAGCAGTCATCCTAGATGATTGTAATAATTACTAAAATTTGAGAATTAGAGACCTAAAGAATGAGATAGCCAAATTGGTTCTGAGACATACCTGCTTAGACAGAGGTATAAATTAAACAATAATGATCCCTTGTATTGAGTGCTCTACTTTCAAAGCTTTTTTTTTTTTTTTTTTTTTTTTTTTTTGAGACAGAGTCTTGCTCTGTCACCCAGGCTAGAGTACAATGGTGCAATCTTGGCTCACTGCAACCTCTACCTCTCAGGTTCAAGCACTTCTCTTGCCTCAGCCTCCCAAGTAGCTGGGATTACAGGCACCTGCCACCATGCCCAGCTAATTTTTTGTATTTTTAGTAGAGACGGGTTTTTGCCATGTTGGCCAGGCTGGTCTTGAGCTCCTGATCTCGTGATCCACCCGCCTCGGCCTCCCGAAGTGCTGGGATTACAGGCATAAGCCACCATGCCCCGCCTTTTTTTCCTTTCTTTTCTTTTTTTGAGACAGGGTCTTACTGTGTCACCCAGGCTGGAGTACAGTGGCACAGTCATGGTTCACTGCAACCTCAACCTCCCTGGCTCAAGGGATCTTCCCACCTCAGCTTCTGAGTAGCTAGGACTACAGGTGTGTGCTGTTGTGCCTAGCTTATATATATATATATATATATATATATATATATATATATATATAAAATATTTATTGTACAGACAGGTTTCACTATGTTGCCCGAGATGGTCTTGAACTCCTAGGCTCAAGTGATCTTCCCATCTTGGCCTCCCAAAGTGCTGAGATTACAAGAACTTGCCTCAAAGCTTTTGTTTTATTTTTTGAGACCAGGTCTCACTCTGTCATCCAGGTTGGAGTGCAGTGGCACAGTCACAGCAACCTCGACCTCCTAGGCTCAAGCAGTTCTCCTGTACCAGTCTCCAGTGTAGCTGGGACCACAAGTACATGCCACCATGCCCAGTTAATTTTTAAATTATTTCTAGAGATGAGATCTCACTATGTTGCCCAGGCTGGTTTTGAACTCCTGGCTGCAAGTAAACCTCCTGCTTCAACCTCCTAAACTACTAGGGTTATAGGTGTGAGCTGCTGTGCCAAAGTTTTTATTTATTAATTTAGGAGAGAGCAGATGGAAGGAGAGCAGAGAAAGGAGCACAAAGCTTTTTTTTTTTCTTTTTTTTCTTTTTTTTTTTTTTATCTTTTTTGAGACAGAGCCTTGCTCTGTCACCCAGGCTGGAGTATAGTGGCAGTGATCTTCACTCACTGCAGCCTCTGCCTCCCGGGTTCAAGCGATTCTCCCACCTCAGCCTCCCGAGTAGCTGGGACTACAAGCACCCGACGCCATGCCCGGCTAATTTTTGTATTTTTTGGTGGAGTCGGAATTTCACCATGTTGGTCAGGCTGGTCTCAAACTACTGACTTCAAATGATCTGCCTGCCTTGGCCTCCCAAAGTGCTGGGATTACAGGTGTGAGCCACCGCGCCTGGCCACAAAGCTTTTAAATATTCACTTTCTTCCAAAGTAATCAGGAGAGTTGCTGTCCCTGTTTTACAGAATGATTAAAGTGCACGAGGTAACTTTTCTGAGGCACTTTTCTTTATATGATACCAAGTATCCTGTCCCAATTATGTGCTATGGTTTGAATATTTGTTTTTGTTTTTTTTTTTTTTTTTTTTTTGAGGCGGAGTCTCGCTCTGTCGCCCAGGCTGGAGTGCAGTGGCCAGATCTCGGCTCACTGCAAGCTCCGCCTCCCGGATTTACACCATTCTCCTGCCTCAGCCTCCCGAGTAGCTGGGACTACAGGCGCCCGCCACCTCGCCCGGCTAGTTTTTTGTATTTTTTAGTAGAGACGGGGTTTCACTGTGTTAGCCAGGATGGTCTCGATCTCCTGACCTCGTGATCCGCCCGTCTCGGCCTCCCAAAGTGCTGGGATTACAGGCTTGAGCCACCGCGCCCGGCTGGTTTGAATATTTGTGTCCCCTCCAAAATTTATAGGTTGAAACCTAATGCCCCAATGCGATAGTGTTAGTAGGTAGAGCCTTTAAGAGGTAATTAAGTCATGAGGGCAGAGCCCTGATGAATGGATTAGTGCCATAAAAAGGGCCGTGAGAAGGTTCGTTGTCTCTTTTGCCCTTCTGCCTTGTGAAGATGAATTATTCCTACCTGCAGAGGATGCCGCATTCCAGGCATCATCTTAGAATAAGAATCACCAAACCTGCTGGCACCTAGATATTGGGCTTCCCAGCCTCCAGAACTGTGAGCCAGTAAATTTCTGTTTATAAATAAACCAGTCTCAAGTGTTCTGTTAAAGCAGCAGGAAAAGACTAAGATACTATGTGTCCTCACTATACTTTAAAGAAAGGACTTAGTTGCTTTCTCCTACGGATCTTACCATGATTTTGTACTGGAAACCACTGATGCCCAAAGCACTCATTTTGTGTATGAATCATGACCACAAAATGGGAATGCCTCCTAGGAAATCTTAACTGAATCCACTGTATCTCTCTTTGGAGACAGACTTGAGGCCTTGGTTTCTCTGTCTCTCTGTTTCTCTCTCTCTCTTTCTTTTTTTTTTTTATTTTTTGGTAGAGATGGAGGTCTCACTTTGTTGCCCAGGCTGGTTTCAAACTGTTCCTGAAGCAGTCCTCCTGCCTCAGCCTCCCATAGTTCTGGGATTACAAGTGTGACCCACTGTGTCTGGTCAACATTTCTCTTTCATACCTGCATGACTTTGAGCAATTTTTAAAATCTCTGCGGCTGGGTGTGGTGGCTCACACCTGTAATCTCAGCACTTTGGGAGGCCAAGGTGGGCGGATCACCTGAGGTCAAGAGTTCCAGACCAGCTTGGCCAGCATGGTGAAACCCGTCTCTACCAAAAATACAAAAATTAGCTGGGTGTGGTGGCAGGTGCCTGTAATTCCAGCTACTTGGGAGTCTGAGGCAGGAGAATTGCTTGAACCCAGGCGGCGGAGGCTGCAGTGAGCTGAGATCGTGCTGCTGCACTCCATCCTGGGTGACAGAGTGAGACTCCATCTTAAAAAAAAAAAAAAATCTGTAAGCCCCCATGTCCTCATCAATAACACTAGATAAAATAGAATAGGCCAGGCGCAGTGGCTCCTGCCTGTAATCCCAGCACTTTGGGAGGCAGAGATGGGTGGATCACTTGAAGTCAGGAGTTCAAGATGAGCCTGACCAACATGGTGAAACCCCATCTCTACTAAAAATACAAATATTAGCTGGGCGTGTTGGCATGCACCTGTAGTCCCAGCTACTCAAGAGGCTGAGGCAGGAGAATTGCTTGAACCCAGAAAGCGGAGGCTGTAGTGAGCTGAGATTGCACCACTGCACTCCAGCCTGGGCAACAGAGTGAGACTCTGTCTCAAAAACAAACAAAAAAACTGGATAAAATGAAGATGTGTACCTCATAGTATTGGTGTGAGGATCACAGCAAATATTATAGCACCGATCACAGGGCCTTGTATAGGAAAACCAGGCAGTGGATATTCCTCAATCTCACTCCTACCTCCACACCACTGCAACCCATACATACCTTTTGCAGTTAATCACAACGGCACAAAACCTATACACTAGAGGGAGAAACACTTGCGATGCAAAAATGACAGCCAGATCCTTTGGTTCATGAATATTTTGTAAATATTTTCGCATACATACTTATTAGAGCAGGGGCTGGCAGACTTTCTGTTGAGGACAAAATAGTAACTATTTTAGATCTTTAGGTCCATATGGTCTCTGTGGCTACTCAGTTCTGTGGTTGTAGCACAAAAGCAGCCATAGACAATATGTAAAGGAATGGGCACAAATGTGTTCCAATAAAACTTTATTCACAAAATCAGGCAGCGGCTGAATCTGGTGTGCAGACTATAAGAAGATTACTATTATTGAACATAACTATTTTTAAGTCATATAGAGAATACCCTTATTCTAAAGAGATGTACATTGACATATTTGGGGTGAAATATCATGATTTTTTCCATTTATTTTCAAATAGTTCAAATAAAAATGTATGTAGATAGGCAGGTAGAACAAATGCAACAAAATGTTAATTGTTGAATTTAGGTAGAGGGTATATGAGTGTTCATTTTACTGTTCAACTTTTTGTAAATTTAAAAACCTTCATACCAAAAAGTTGGGAAATGTATATGCTTTAAGAAAGGACTTTGCCTTGGCCGGGCGCGGTGGCTCACGCCTGTAATCCCTGCACTTTGGGAGGCCGAGGCGGGCGGATCACGAGGTCAGGAGATCGAGACCATCCTGGCTAACAAGGTGAAACCCCGTCTCTACTAAAATACAAAAAAAATTTTAGCCAGGCGCGGTGGCGGGCGCCTGTAGTCCCAGCTACTCGGGAGGCTGAGGCAGGAGAATGGCGCGAACCCGGGAGGCGGAGCTTGCAGTGAGCCGAGATGGTGCCACTTCACTCCAGCCTGGGGGACAGAGTGAAGACTCCGCCTCAAAAAAAAAAAATAAATAAATAAAATAAAATAAAAAAAATAAAAAAAAAAAAAAAAAGAAAGGACTTTGCCATCCAGATGTTATTCTTTCTGATACTAGTCTAGCATTTCAGAGTGACTTTGAAAGAATACCAACAGGTAAATGTTGGACAGAATTAACACAAGGCCCTCCTTTGGTTTTCCTTCACCAAAATTGCCGCTCCAAGTTTCTGAGAACTGTATGCACCTGAAATTATTGTGCTTCTGGCTTTTACTTGCTATGAAAATTAAAAGTGAGAAGGCTGCATTTCCTGTTGAAGCAAGTACTAACAAGTTCATCTGATTTGTATTGGCCCATCTCCTTATTGTCGAGCAGTGAAAACTATCATATTCATTGTCATCTACTGTTTAGTGTTCAGATTAGGAAGCCGCCTATTATTGATTTCGAACTTAATTTGCCTAACTCATCCTTCATATTCTTGCCAGTCATCCTGGACATTAAACATGCTCACAAAGATCAGGAGAGGGAAGGACAATGAATCCAAATGAGAGAACCCTGTAAACTCAGTGAAAGCTGGTGGCCTTACAGCTAACTAAAATATACATAGACTGGGCACTGTGGCCTCATGCCTGTAATCCCGGCACTTTGGGAGGCCAAAGTGGGAGGATCACTTAAGCCCAGGATTTTGAGACCAGCTTGGGCAACATAGTGAGACTCCATCTCTATTAAAAAAAAAAAATTCGTTTTAATTAGCCAGGCGTGGTGGTTGGCATGTGCCTATACTCTCAGCTACTCTGGAGGCTGAGGTGGGAGGATCGCTTGAGCACAGGAGGTCAAAGCTGCAGTGAGCTGTGATCATGCCACTGCACTGCAGCCTAGGCAACAAAGCAAGACCCTGTCTCAAAAACAAACAAACAAAACCCATAAAACATTAAAACATATATACACCTATACAGAATTCTGAACAGGGGACAAGAGGGAATGAAGGTTACCTATTCATCTCTACCATTTCTGCCTCCACAATAATACGGAATCTGAAATACTTCTCTATTTCTTTCTGTTCAGACTGGCAGTGCTCCAGACTCTTAACAGTTTTGTTTTCTGGCCTTCACACTCTACGAATCCTGCTGGACTTGGTTAAAAATAGGCCAGATAAATGCTTTCTCCCATTTTTTTCTAAAACTTTTTTTAATCCAAGGAAGCATATGCTTTTTATATTCTAGGGTACAGAGAGCTCACAGTACTTTATTCACTATTTTACTGTGGAGAAGTGACACTTCTGGAAAGTAAAATGTTATCTAAAAAGTTTGGTCTTTTGGTTGATTTACATTTCTTAGAGTCAGTTTTTGAAATTTTACTATAACTGATATTCTTGTGTGTCTCTGTCCACAAGAGTATGAAGTTTTACATACCATTTTCAATGATTTGAAAAGCCTACAATGTACTTTTGTCCTTAATAAAGCCAGGAAGCACAGGCTAAGATGTCACATGTTTTTTGCTTTTAGTCAGAGTGATATTAATATAACACTGCGTGTCATGCTGATCAGAAAATATCACTGATTACTTAATGGATCAATGCATAATAAATGCAATTTTATGATAAAATCAAAACATAAGTATGCGGAAGAAAAATGATAAAAGGAGTCCTTGGAGGTGAAAAGATTTATGAATTACTGTCTATTTTCAGCTATAAAAATCGCAATATTAGGCCAGGCGAGGTGGCTCACGCCTATAATCCCAGCACTTTGGGAGGCCGAGGCAGATGGATCACTTGGGCCCAGGAGTTTAAAACCAGTCTGGGCAAGATGGCAAAACTCCATCTCTATTAAAAATACAAAAACTTAGCCAGGTGAGGTGGCCCGTGCCTGTAGTCCCAGCTACTCAGGATGCTGAGGTGCGAGAATTACCCGAGCCCGGGAAGTCGAGGCTGAGGTGAGCGGTGATCATGCCACTAAACTCCAGCCTGGGCAACAGGAGTGAGACCCTGTCTCAAAAAATAATAATAATAATAGTAATAATAAATTTTTAAATCACAGTATCAGTTATGACCTGGTATGAAGCTAGTCATCAAATAAGACTAAAGAAATAAGACAGGACAGGTAATTGTTGAGAAAGCAGTCAGGAAAAGGGGAGGTGGTATAAGTGTGTGTATTAGTTTGGAGACTTATAAGCAACAGAAACAAAGTAGCTCAACTAAGCAGAAAGGAAATTTATTTTGTAGTTCAACAGGCACAGTGGCTCATGCCTGTGATCCTAGCACTTTGAGAGCCCTAGGAGGGAGGAACACATGAGCTCAGGTGCAGTCTGAGACCAGCCTGGGCAACATGGTGAAACCTCGTCTCTCCAAAAAAACACAAAAGTTAGCCAGGCATGATGGCATGCCTTTAGTCTTAGCTACTTGGGAGGCTGAGGTGGGAGGATGGCTTGAGCCCGGGAGGTGGAGGTTGAGTGAGCCAAAATAGCGCCACTGTACTCCAGCCTGGGTGACAGAGCCAGATCCTGTTTCTAAACCAAAACCAAAACCAAAACCAAAACAAACAAACAAAAATGAACAAGAAGCCAGATCTGCATATGCAGGTCATGGGAGAAGCAGTACAAGTTATTAGTCACTGATTCAGAGCCCACCATGCAAACTGCAGGGTGGCACCTCAATCTTACCTTGTCTGGCACTATAATTGAGTGTTTTTTTTGACAGAGTCTTGCTATGTCACCCAGGCTGGAGTGCAGTGGCATGATCTCGGCTCACTGCAACCTCTGCCTCCCAGGTTCAAGCAATTCTACTGCCCCAGCCTCCCGAGTAGCTAGGATTACAGACATGCACCACTGCTCCCAGCTAATTTTTGTATTTTTAGTAGAGACGGGGTATCGCCATGTTGGCCAGGCTGGTCTCGAACTCCTGGCCTCAAGTGATCTGCCTGCCTCGACCTCCCAAAGTACTGGGATTACAGTCATGGGCCACCACACCCGGCCCCCTTTTTTTTTGAGTTGGAGTTTCACTCTTGTTACCCAGGATGGAGTGCAATGGCACGATCTTGGCTCACTGCAACCTCGCCTCCCAGGTTCAAGCAATTCTCCTGCCTCAGTCTCCTGAGTAGCTGGGATTACAGGTGTGCAGCACCACACTCAGCTAATTTTTTGTATTTTTAGTAGAGATGCGGTTTCACCATGTTAGGCAGACTGGTCTCCAACTCCTGACCTCCGGTGATGCACCCGCCTCAGTCTCCCAAATTGCTGGGATTACAGGCATGAACCACTGCGCCCGGCCTTGGCCAAATATTCAAGGTGCCATTCCACCATCGTATATGTTTGGCTGCTTCTGTATGATGAGGTAAATGGAAAGACCAGTAAATCACACAGAAATTAACCTATTACCTTACTTGTCTCACACTACCTTACAATAAAATGAGTTTCTTGATAAGATACAGTACGGTCTTCCATCAGTATCTCTGGGGGATTGGTTCCAGGACCCCCTCCCCTAGGATACCAAAATCCGTGGATGCACAAGTCCCTTATGTAAAATGGTGTGGTATTTGTATGTATTTTATGCACACCCTCCTGTGTACTTTAAATAATCTCTGGATTACTTGTAATACCTAATATAATGTAAATGTTATCCAAATGGTTGTTATACTGTATTGTTTTTTGTTTGCATTTTTTTATTGTTGTATTGTTATTTTTATTGTTTTTTTCTGAATTATTTTGATCTGCAGTTGGTTGAATCGGTAGATGTGGAGCCTGCAAATATCAAGGGCCAACTGTACTGAATGTACTATCTTGCTGGCATGCACACTATTGGGTGATGCTGGCAGAAGCATGATAGGCAGGAAAAGCGAATCTAATGCAGTGTCCATTACAGTAAAGATCATCTGCTGTCCTCTCAAAGTATAGTACCATTTCAGCCTCTTGCTACTGCTGGCAAATTAGGCACTCAGCCAGGTAAACCTTAGTAAGAGGAAGAGCATAGTGTTGAGCCCATAATTATGGTTGTTCACCTAATTATAAAATGCTTCCTCTGAAGAAAATAGAAGATACCATGGCTTGGCTGACAAATTACCCTTAAGGAAAAGTGAGAGATCCGAGGGAGCTCCTAAAAGATAATTGATGGGGAAAAGGGGGGAACTTAACTGGGCTCAATAAGCCCTGGTTTAACATGAAAGTATTAAGATTCAGAGAATTTTAAATTACATATTGATATTTAATCTGTGAAATGTTATTGCATTTCTCTTTTGGGAAGAATGGAGTTTTTAGAAATTTCACTATCTAATAAAATTAAATGTGATTTTAATTTTAAAATGCACCATCAGAAGTAGAAGCCTGCTGTCAACTGAATTGTGTTCCCCCTGTCCGCAACCCAAATTCGTATGTTGAAATCCTAACCCCAATGTGACTGGGTTTTTAGGAGATAACTAAGGTTAAATGAAGTCATAAGGGTCCGACCCTAAGTCAATAGGACTGTGGCCTAATAAGTGTAAGAGAATATAAGAAAGAGAGAGAGAGGCCAGGCGTGGTGGCTCATGCTTGTAGTCCCAGCACTTTGGGAGGCTGAGGCAGGTAGATCACCTGAGGTCAGGAGTTCCAGAGCAGCCTAGCCAACATGGTGAAACCCTGTCTCTACCAAAAATACAAAAATTAGCGGGGCGTGGTGGCCCACACCTGTAATCCCAGCCACTCGGGAAGCTGAGGCAAGAGAATCACTTGAACCCCGGAGGTGAAGGTTGCAGTGAGCCAAGATCGTGCCACTGCATTCCAGTCTGGGTAACAGAGGGAGACTCTGTCTCAGAAAAAAAAAAAAAAAAAAAAAAAGAGAGAGATCTGCCATGTGAGAACAGAGCCAGAAGGTGGTTGTCTGCAAAGCCAGGAAAAGGGCCTCAGCAGGAACTGAATTGACCCCCACCTTGATCTTGGACTGTCCACCCTCCAGAACTGTGAGAAATAAACTTCTGTTGTTTAAGCCACCCAGTCTATGGAATTTTGTTATGGAAGTCCAAGCTGACTAATACAGGGCCTTTTGTAAGCATTTACATAAGACACAAATACTCCCCACATCTGGACTCACTCTGAAAGGTCCATCTAATTCCTTTCCCCTAAACTCCTTGTGCCAATCCTTTAATCTTGTTCCTTCCAAGTCTCTAACCATACAGCGAAATCACTAGCCACTTTCAACATATTTCTCTTTCTTTGAGGCACAGTAACCCTTGGTGGAAGGCTGGAAGGTAGAATCACAGTACATATTGGTATTGTTATGAAGGACACTTCCTCAAAGGTACCCAGTCTCCCTGTATTCAAAGGGATTAGTGATTCGATTGCTGGGTGGCCAAGACTTTTTCAGGCCTGAATTACAGGGGAAAGAGGGAGAGGAAGACAAAGTAAAAAAAAGGAGAGGAACAGGAGGAGGAAAAAGAAGGAGAGAGGGAGGAAGGGAAGGAAAAAAAAAGAAGGGAGGGAGGGACCTCTAAACATATAGTAAAGCCCAGGGCTGTGTATACATGACCCATATAGACAAATAATGGCAAATGTTAGGCAATTTGAGCATCAAAGTAAATAATGACGGTGTTGTAATCCCAGCTTTTGGAGGTCAAGGCAGGAGAATCACGTGAGGCCAAGAATTTGAGACCAGCCTGGGCAACATAGCAAGACCCTATCTCTATTAAAAAAATATTTTTTAATTACCCAGGCATGGTGGCGCATGCCTACAGTCCTAGCTACTCAGGAGGCTGAGGCTGGAGGATTGCTTGAGCTCAGGAGCTCGTGGCTGCAGCCAGCTATGGTTGCACCACTGCACCCCAGCCTGGGTGACAGAGTGAGACTCTGTCTCAGATATTTTAAAATGATGCTATTATGGACTGAATTGTCTCCTGGGACACTTATATGCTGAAATCCTAACCCCCAGAACCTATGAATGTGACTGTACGGTATTTGGAAATATAGCATTTGATTGAGTGATTAAGGTAAAATGAGGTTATATGGGCCCTAATCCAATATGACTAGTGTCCTTATAAGAGGGGGAGATTAGGACACAGACAAGCACAAGGGGAAGATTAAGTGAAGACAAGGAGAAGGTGGCCATCTACCAGCCAAGAAGAGAAGCCCTCAGAAGAAACCAGTTCTGCTGACATCTTGATCTTTGACTTCTAATCTCAAGAACTATGAGGAAATACATGTCTGCACTTCCAGCCATCCAGTCTGTGGTACTTTGTTATAGCACCCCTAGCAAACTATTACAGATGGTAACATACTACATTGGATAGTGTGAGACTTCAAGAGTACTCACTGATGTAAGTGAATAAATGGGGGAAAGGAAAAGCACTTCCTTACTTCATAGTAGAATGGCAGCTAATCAATATAGAAGAAATAATGTAATTAGAAAATCACAGGCACAGTGTCTCATGCCTGTAATCCCAGCACTTTGGGGAGGCAGAGGGAGGAGGATCCCCTGAGGCAAAGAGTTCAAGACCAGCCTGGGCAACATGGCAACATACCCGTCTCTACAAAAAAAAATTTTTTTTGGATGGAATCTTGCTCCATCATCCAGGCTGAAGAGCAGGCTTGGCTCACTGCAAACTCCACCTCCTAGATTCAAGAGATTCTCCTGCCTCAGCCTCCCAGTAGCTGGGATTACAGGTGTGTGCCACCAAGCCCGGTACTTTTTGTATTTTTAGTAGAGATGGGGTTTCGCCATGCTGGCCAGGCTGGTCTCAAACTCCTGACCTCAGGTGATCTACCTGCCTCGGCCTCCCAAAGTGCTGGGATTACAGGCATGAGCCACTGCGCCCGGCCTCTCTCTCTATCTCTTTAAAAAAAGGCCCAGCCAGGCATGGTGCTCATGCCTGTAATCCCAGCACTTTGGGAGGCTGACGCAGGCAGATCACCTGAGGTCGGGAGTTTGAGACCAGCCTAACCAACATGGAGAAACCCCATCTCTCCTAAAAAATACAAAAAATAGCCAGACGTGGTGGCGCATGCCTGTAATCCCAGCTACTCAGGAGGCTGAAGCAGGGAGAGTTGCTTGAACCAGGGAGGTGGAGGTTGCAGTGAGCTGAGATCTTGCCACTACACTCCAGCCTTGGCGACACAGTGAGATTCAGTCTCCGGGGAAAAAAAAAAAAAAGGCCACGCGCGGTGGCTCACGCTTGTAATCCCAACACTTTGAGAGGCCGAAGCGGGTGGATCACCTGAGGTCAGGAGTTCGAAACCAGCCTGACCAATATGGTGAAACCCTGTCTCTACTAAAATTACAAAAATTAGCTGGGAGCGGTGGCAGGCGCCTATAATCCTAGTTGCTCAGAGGCTGAGGCTGGAGAATCGCTTGAGCCCGGGAGGCAGAGGTTGCAGTGAGCCGAGATTGTGCCACTGCACTCCAGCCTAGGCAACAGAAAGAGACTGGGTTTCAGGAAAAAAAAAAAAAAAAAAAGTCTGTTCTCTTAATAAATATCAAAGTCATGAACGACAAAGCAAGACAGGAGGAACTACTTCAGATTAAAGCAAACTAAAGAGAGACACAACTAAATGCAACGTGCAGTCCTGGATTGGACATTTGGCAACAATGAAACATGGAGGGTGGATTAAACCGTACTGTACCAAAGTTAAACTTTCTTGTGGTAATTGTAGTTATGTAAGAAAATAAGGGCCGGGCGCGGTGGCTCAAGCCTGTAATCCCAGCACTTTGGGAGGCCGAGACGGGCGGATCACGAGGTCAGGAGATCGAGACCATCCTGGCTAACACGGTGAAACCCCGTCTCTACTAAAAAATACAAAAACTAGCCGGGCGAAGTGGCGGGCGCCTGTGGTCCCAGCTACTCGGGAGGCTGAGGCAGGAGAATGGCGTGAACCCGGGAGGCGGAGCTTGCAGTGAGCTGAGATCCGGCCACCGCACTCCAGCCTGGGCGACAGAGCCAGACTCAGTCTCAAAAAAAAAAAAAAAAAAAAAAAAAAAAAGAAAATAAGACTGTCATCGCACATCTAGTCCACCAATCAATAGCCCCTAGTCCCAAGGCTGCCTCCCGTCCCTGGCTATTTAGTGATGAGTCAGATGATACCTCCCAGCGCTTCGCCCTCGCCCCCTGACATCCTCCCTATCCCTGTTTTAGGGGTTTTTCCTCTCTGACTGTGCCATACCCTCCACCGTCTCCCCTCCTGCCTCCTGGGATCCACTTGTCCCTGCCCTCCTCTGAGTCCTGGCCCTCCCGCTCTCTTCCGCTCTGCCCTTCCTGGCTCCTTCCACCTCCTGCCAGCTACCTTTTTCCTCCAGGTGCGCACCCCTACGCCTAGCTCCGCTGCGCGCTTGCGCTCTACGCCCAAGGGAGCCGGGCTGCAGAGCTGGAGAAACTTCCGCGGCTACGGGTGCGGTTGCCTTCGGATCCCGGCTCCGGGCTGACACCCGCGCGGGGCTGAGACAGGTGTCTGCGCTCCCCGAGATGGGCTGCTCCAGCAGCGCTCTCAACAAGGCCGGCGACAGCAGCAGGTTCCCTAGCGGTGAGCAGAGGACTGGCGCCGCCGGCGTCCGGGCTGGGGACTCGGGTGGGCTAACTCCCCGGGACGTCCAAAGGGTGTGCCCGTGCCCACCCCGGCTGGCGGGAGCCGGGCCTCGCCCCGGAGGATGCCAGCAGAACCCGGGACAGAGCGCGATTTCCTCCCGAATCTGGAGCGGCGCTGCTGTGACCGCGGATGCGGCGGCCCTGGTGCGCTCCGCAGCGCTCGCTGCCGGAGGCCGGGCGCTGGACTCACCCTGTCCGCTGATGGGATCTCGGGGAATTGGTGTTGAAGCCCTAAGGCGGTTAGCCTCGGCATTGCCTTAAACACAGGAGAAATGTCCTATCAAGGCCTTCTCCCAAGGCTGGGGGTCGTGACTGACGCCTGCAATCTCAGCACTTTGGGAGGCTGAGGCGGGGCGATCGCTTGAGACCAGAAGTTCGAGAACAACTTGGGTAACAAAGCGAGATCTTCCACTCCCCCATCTCTACTAAAACAACAACAAAAACCACTTTTCCCCATTTACGCCTCCCATTAGCGTTTCAGCATCAAAGATGGCAAAAGATGCGGAGAATCCAGAGGAGCATTCACTCCATCAAATGGGTTCCTGCACTCTGAATAGGTCAGACACACTTTCCCCTATCTTTGACTTAAGTATCCATTGAGAAGTATGTGTGATCAAAAGTGGTCATCACTGACTCTTGCTGAAGAAACTCAACAAGGACGTTTTGTGCATGTACTATATAATACCCCAGTGCTTGGCTAGATGCTGGAGATACAAGTGACCCTGTTTGTGGAGATTGAGGGTGGAGGAGACCGACAAGAAACACGTGAAACAATTGGCTAAGATCGTTTCTGACAGTGATAAGTACTGTGAAAAGCATACACGCAGATACATGAATTAGAGAATAGGTTTTACAGCCGACTCACTTTTCTTAGATTTTGAATGTCTAACATTTTGGACAATGCTATGGAGGTTAAGTAAACTCTGTCAAGCTAGTTTACAGTCTTCTGCAAGGCGAACTTTAGCGGGGATTTTGTACTGGAGTGAATTCCTTTTCACAGATCTTCTCTTAGCACCTTGTGTTATTGCAGTAACAGAAAAGTCTTCCTCTCTGATGTTGTTGGTAGAGCGCACCAGATGGTCATGAATGCTTTTCAAAGCTCAGCCGCTGTGTCCTAGTCAGAAATACGTTGTGTTTCTATTATTTTTGTGGTGTGTGGTAGTTTATTTCCAGTTTCCATAGATAACAGAAAGCAATGACAAGTCAGGAAGTAAACAAAAAATTAAAAACATTATAAAAGTGATTCCAAACCCCTTTTCACAGACAACAATGTGAAAAGATGGAAAAATTCATTTATAATGCACAGTGCTCACTAACTTTTCTCCTAAAGAGCCCAGAGCTTCCATACCCCCAACGAGAGGCCAGAGCAAGCTGTTTCTCCAATGTTTCATGTTTTATGTTATGAAATTAAGTAGAGTTTCGCATTCTGTTCTCTGATAAATTTTTGTGGGTTTCAATATGAAAAGCCGAGGGAAAATGGATGCTTCAGGAAGATACATTTTCTTATTCTGACTTCTCTTAACCTCTGCTGTGCTTCAGTTATCCTAGGAGGAGCATCCTGGTTTAACAAGCAGAGTACTGACTCACCATTACATAGTTCTAAACTGATTAAAACATGTATTTCAGGGAATGTAACTCTCGGGGCAAAAGTATTCAGTAGGTGTAATGCAGTTTTTAATCCTTTCAGAAAATAATGAATAACTTTATCTTAAAAAATATTTTATCATCAGTATTGATAACTATTCCACTTGAGTTATACTCTTCCATTTTTTATTCTAGAACTCATTGCTGTTCTGAGTTTTCACAGATGTTGTTATGGAAGAGGTGTTAAAACGCCTGACAACCAGTTCTAGCCTTTAGAAAATTAACCTAATATGCTGCATAAATTGCTCAACACACACGTTACATCAATCAACAGGTCTATTTGCTTCTGACCCTCGATCAAACAATACTCTCTTGTAATTAGATACTATTCTGTGTTCGTCAACATTTCAACTTCATGATCTTAGGCCCAATAAATAATTCATTCCTGTTTCTGCAGCTTTAAACTTCTTTAAATCCTAGGTACAACCCCAAGCTTGAGTGTACATACTTTTAGACAAAAACAGTCCAAGTTTATTACGTGTCTGGTACATGCATTTATTCACTGTACTCTCAGTGCCTAACAATGTTCGGCATATAATAGGTCTTCAGTAATGATTTGTTGAATGAATTACTTCATTTAATCCTTATAACAATGTTATGACTAAATATTATGGTTGTCCTGTTTTTACAGATAAGAGTAAATAATTTATCTAAGGTCACAGGGCTGCTAAGAATCAGAGCTGGTGTTTTGAACTCATATGCTTTGCTGGGCACAGAGGCTCATGCCTATAATTCCAGTGGCTCTGGAGGCTGATGAGAGAGGATTGCTTGAGGCCAGGAGTTCAAGACCAGCCTGGGAAACATAGTAAGACCCTGTATCTAAAATTTTTTTTTTTTTTAATTGAAACATGTATTTCAGGGAATGTAACTCTTGGCGGTGCAGACTGGAAGTCCTAGCTACTCAGGAGGCTGAGGTGAGAGGATTGCTTAACCCCAGGAGTTCAAGGCTGCAGTGAACTATGATTGAGCCACTGCACTTCAGTCTGGGCAACAGAGTGAGACTCAATTAAAAAAAAAAAAAAAGAACCTATATGTTTAAACCAGCTTCTGCTAACGAGATGTAAATCTGTTTTTGCCTCGGATCACTCTGGATCCCCATTAGGTGTGTGGTCATCCACTATAAAAACAGTGAAATCAATACAATAAACACATTATACTATATATCTTTTTTTTTTTTTCTTAGACAGCGTTTTTTAGACGGAGCCTCTGCCTCCCAGGTTCAAGTAATTCTACTGCCTCAGCCTCCCAAGTAGCTGGGATTACAGGCATGCGCCACCACACCTGGCTAATTTTGTATTTTTAGTAGAGATGGGGTTTCTCCATGTTGGTGGAACTCCCGCCCTCAGGTGATCCACTCGTCTCAGCCTTCCAAAGTACTGGGATTAAAGGCGTGAGCCACTGTGCCCAGCCTATACTATATATATTATTTAGGGATAGAATAATCCCTTATTATCATTCTAAATATTAGTCTAATCCCTAAATAAGATACATAGTATAATGTGTTATACAAATATTATATATTTATTTTATTGTTTATTAAAAAAATTGAGACAGGGTCTTGCTATGTTGCCCAGGCTGGTCTTGAACTTCTGAGCTCAAGTGATCCTCCCACCTCGGCCTCCCAAAGTGTTGGAATTACAGGTATGAGCCACTGTGCCCAGCCTTTGTTATAAATTTAAAGCAGACAGCAGCTACTAGTAGACAGACATTAGGTTGCACAGGAATAATCTATTCTACTGATTATGTGGGGATATTTGCCCTGACCCAGTAGACACTGAATCTCACAGAGCTTCTTCCTATTGCCTCCCAAGATGACTGACCAGATAGGTGTGTGTGTTGGGGAGAACAGAATTGGAGACTCTGATTGTAAACAATTATCCAGTGCTCCTCAAAGCGTAGAACAGTGCCTAATATGTGGTAGTCACACATCGATTTTTATGACGTGCCCTGAAACGTGTGAGGAAAGAGATTTTCTTTCCAAAGGATAATCAGACAGATTAAGTTTGGAATTTCTTGTGTTTGTGGAAGCAAGTTTTAAATATTAGGACAATTTCTGTTCTTTTGAGTGTCCTGAGGATCCGATGCAATCTGAACACAAAGGTTTTATTGACTCCACAGACTTTAATGTGCCCGAAGATGTCTAGATGTTCACATCCAAACCCTCCTCCCAGTGTTCCTAGCCCTCTGCTAACATGGATAATCACTGCTCGATTCTTTCCTAATATAAATGCGATCTGTTTTGGCAGACTTCTTTCCAAGGTGTTACAGCCCAAGCACCAAACATGGACAAAGTCAATAGGTGGTAATTATTGACAAGTTCATTGCTAGGTTAATGTGTACATTTCCACTGACAGCTATAATCATTTGTTTGTTCTAACCTGAACTTTCACTAGCTGCTTGCTGTCCATGCTGCCTAGGCAATCAGACGAAGCTTGAATTTCACACAGTTATGTGAATTGTTCTTTGTACTGCAGTCATACCTTCAGTTTTCACCCAATATTTCACACTGTGACATCTAGTTAGGTCATCTGGTCCTAACTGCACAAAAGTTTTCCTTTTGAATTGAAGAAGAAACTTCATTAACATTAAACTTAATTTGTATAGGCTTTTCTTGCATATAGAAATTATATAAATTTTTTTTCTTTCAAATGTGTGCCTTTGTGTCATTTCTGGAGCCTGGCAGGTAAATAGCATTTGGTATGTCTTTGTGGTAGGCCTGGTGATTGCATACAGCTAATTGAAATGGAATAAAAAAACTATATACATGGTTCAAAAATGTGAAAATATTTGGAAAAGTCAGGCCTGAAAAGTACACCTTCCACCCCATCCTCATCATCTATTTAGTTCGAATCACACACATGAATAAACACTTATTATTTTAGGGGTTTTTTGGATATATTCTTTCAAAGTTTCTTTATGCATTGCAAATATTATTTCCTTCTCTCATCTTTATTTATTAAATGTAGTGGACTATACCCACTGTTCCTCACTTTGTTTTTTTCACCTAACACTATGGAGATTTTTCCATGTTGATATATAGAGAACTTCTTTCTCCTTGTTTATACCTGCATAATAATTTCTTCCTTGATTTATTTAACCAGTCCCCTATTGAGGGACATTTGATTTGTTTACAGTCTTTTCCTGTTGCAGACAAGACTGCCATGAATTCCTTTGTGCCTACATCATTTTGAATGTGTGCAAGTATATCTGTAGGACAGTTTCCCAGGAGTGGCATTACTAGGTCAAAATACGCACTGATAATTTTGATAGATAACTGCCTAAATGTGTTCTGTAACAGTTGAAGCAGTTTACACTGTCATCAACAATAAAGTAAATCTCTTTCTAAAATGGAAAACTTTCAGACATTTGGGTAATCGCATCGAAACATAGATGTGAGAGAGAAGTCAGGAGACAAGGTAGGGAGCATGCACTTGGTTTCAGGTGCTTTAGTTTGTGATCTCATTTAATCCTCACAATAGCCTTAAAACACAAACATTAGTTGCAGCAAATACAGCTAGAAAACGGAAGCTTGGTGCAGATAAGTCACTTGCCCTGGTCTCAGAGCTAGTAAGTCTAGTTAGCCTACTTACTAGATGGATAGATGGACCTGGGGCACATGGCTAACTTGTGTGACTCCAAAGCCCCTGTTCTTTTCACAACTTCCAGTTCCATCTGGGATCTGGTCCTAGTTCTGCAAGAAACCTGTAGTGTGGCCTTACACATAGAACACATGCAATCAGCTGAATATGGATGCTTGAGTCTGTAATCCCAGCTACTTGGGAGGCTGAGGCAGGAGAATCAGGAGGTCAAGCACCATTGTACTCCAGCCTGGGCAACAGACTGAGACTTCTCTCTAAAGAAAAGAAAAAAGAGGCCGGGCGCGGTGGCTCAAGCCTGTAATCCCAGCACTTTGGGAGGCCGAGACGGGCGGATCACGAGGTTAGGAGATCGAGACCATCCTGGCTAACACAGTGAAACCCCGTCTCTACTAAAAAATACAAAAAATTAGCCGGGCGAGGTGGCGGGCGCCTGTAGTCCCAGCTACTCGGGAGGCTGAGGCAGGAGAATGGCTCAAACCCGGGAGGCGGAGTTTGCAGTGAGCTGAGATCCAGCCACTGCACTCCAGCCTGGGTGACAAAGCGAGATTCCGTCTCAACAACAAAAAAAAAAAAAAAAAAAAAAAAAAGAAAAGAAAAAAGAGACCGGGCACAGTGGCTCACACCTGTAATCCCAGCACTTTGGGAGGCCAAAGTGGGCAGATCACCTGAGGTTGGGAGTTCAAGACCAGCCTGACCAACATGGAGAAACCCCATCTCTACTAAAAATATAAAAAATTAGCCAGACGTGGTGGCTAATTTTTTACAGGTATGCGCATGCCTGTAATCCCAGCTACTCAGGAGACTGAGGCAGGAGAATCACTTTAACCCGGGAGGTGGAGGTTACAGTGAGCCGAGATCGTGCCATTGCACTCCAGCTTGGGCAACAAGAGCAAAACTCCATCTCAACAAAAAAAAGAAAGAAAGAAAGAAAGAAAAAAAAAAAAAAGAAAAGAAGAGAGGCAACCAATAACTGTTGAGTAGTTGGATGGGTAAATGGATGATTGACAGAGACAGGGATTCAGGGAGGTAAGAGTATTACTCAGAAAAGTAGAGGAGGAATCAGAACCTAATGAATACCAGAAACTGAAAGGTAATATTGGCCAAGATGGGCTTGGGAAGAGAGTGTTGGGTTATGAAGAGGGCCTCCTAGCTATGCAGGAAAAGGTTAACACTGTAGAACAACGCTTGATTGACAACATTAAATCATGCTTCTGGACTGAACGCAGTGGCTCACGCCTGTAATCCCAGCACTTTGGGAGGCCGAGGCAGGTAGATCACCTGAGGTCACGAGTTTGAGACCAGCCTGGCCAACATGGTGAAACCCCGTCTCTACTAAAAATAAAAAAAATTTGCTGGACGTAGTGGCAGCTGCTGGTAGCTAGGACCTCTAATCCTAGCTACTTGGGAAGCTGAGGCAGGCGAATCTCTTGAACCTGGGAGGCAGAGGTTGCAGTGGGCAGAGATCACGCCATTGCACTCCAGCTTGGGTGACAAGAGCAAAACTCTGTCTCCAAAAAAAAAAAAAAAAAAATCATGCTTCTGTAAGGTGGCCCCTCATCCAGCTCATGTGTACAGTTTCACTTCTATGTTAATGTTTTAACAATATCAAGTTGAAAGAAACCCTGAATACCTGTGCGGGTTAATGAAAGGCTCACCAAAGCTGATAAAAACCTGACGAGGCTTCTAATCCTAGAGTGTGTAAGTGTGAGTAGTACTAGGTAGTTTTTTTTTCTTTTTTAGAGACAGGGTCTTGCTCTGTTGCCCAGGCTGGAGTGCAATGGTGCAATCAAAGCTCACTGCGGCTTGGACTCCTGGGCCCAAATTATCCTTCCACCTCAGCTTCCTAAAGCACTGGGATTACAGGCATGAGCCACTGTGCCCCACCGTAATTTTTTTTTTTTTTTAAGCAAAATGCCAGACTATAGCTCTCCAGGTGTGTTTATGTCTTGAAAGTACTGTAATGACCTCAGAAGCTTCTTCACCCATCTCAGGGCTATTGCTGTTGTTCATAGTCCTTGAACCACTTCTTGGGAATTGCCTTCGGGCTCTCAAGTTCATTCATTGTATATAATCAAGGGTGTCTGAGCTTTGTCCTTTAAGGATGAAGATTGAAAAAACAACAATCCACATTGTTTTTATTTTATTTTTTAAGTTTTATTTATTTATTTTTTGGTAGAAACTGGTTCTCACTATGCTGCCCAGGCTGGTGTCAAACTCCGGGCTTCAAGCAACCCTAATACCTCAGTCAGCCTCCCAAAGTGCTGGGATTACAGGCATGAACCACCATGCCCAGCCCCACATGGTTGTTAGCAGCTAAAACCCCCTAGGAATTAAACCTTATGAAGGCGGGTGAAATAAGACAGGCAATGCAGGTGTGCATGATTTAGCACTACCTAAGTTGTTATATCAGAGTTTCCCAGCCTGTGAGAATAGATTATAGCCATGCCAGCATTTCTCCTAGCCTTTAGGGCAGCCAGGTGGGATCTTGACAGACTGAGCCATCTGGAAGCAGCTTCCTCCATTTGTTGCAGTGTAATGCACAAATATCATATTCTATGTATGTCATGACATTGAAAAGATCAGGAAGTGTTGGTGGCTCAGTGCAGTGGCTCATGCCTGTGATCACAGCACTTTGGGAGGCTGAGGCAGGAGGATCATCTGAGGTCAGGAGTTGGAGACCAGCTTGCCCAACATGGTGAAACCCCACCTCTACTAAAAACACAAAATAAATTAGCTGGGCATGGTGGCATACACCTGTTGTCCCAGCTACTCAGGAGGCTGAGGCAGGAGAATCACTTGAACCCGGGAGGTAGAGGTTTCAGTGAACCGAGATTGTGCCACTGCCCTGCAGCCTGGGTGAGACTCCATTTCAAAAAAAATAAATAAAATAAAAATTAAAATAAAAAAGAAAGTGTTGGGATGTGCATTCCAGCTCGTCTGTCATTTTCACTAGTAGTTTCTTTTGCTTAGAGATAACATCTGCCTTCAGCCACCCCAGCAAGGACTTCTGTTGAAATGTTCTCCCTAAAGCATTCTCTTTGCTTATTTCTTTTCCTCACTGTTAATGATAATGATAATGAACATTCTCTCTCTCTCTCTTTTTTTTTTTTCTGTAAGATGATTTTTTGTGTGTGTGCCTGTTTCTGCGTCTTCCCATTTTCTCAAGACTCTGATATAAGCCACACAGTTTCTTTTTTGCTAATTTCCTTTACTTAGTACTTAGTCTACAGGTATAGGACCTGTAGACTAGATGTTATGGGAGGTTCTGGTTACCTGTACACCTTGCATTAATGTGTGGGTATGAATTTCAACATTTCATTTCAACTGAAAGACAGTATAGAGTGCTGATTAAGAATGTGGGCCTGGAGTTAGACTGGGTTCAAATCCTCATCCAGGATCAGTTATTAGTTGTGTGACTTTGAGCCAGGTACTGACCCTCTCCATGCTTCTTCATCTACAAAATAGGATCAACAATAGCACTTAATAGAGCTGAGGAATAAATGAGTTAATACATATAATGCACTGAGAATATAATCTGGGCCAGGAACAGTGACTCATACCTGTAATCCCAGCACTTTGGGAGACTGAGACAGGAATCTTGCTCTGTAGGCCAGGAGTTCGAGACCAGCCTAACCAACATAGTGAGACCCTCATTTTTTTTTTTTTTTTTTGAGGCAGAGTCTTACTCTGTTGCCCAGGCTGGAGTGCAGTGCTGTGATCTTGGCTTACTGCAACCTCCTTCTCCCGGGTTCAAGAAATTCTCCTGCGTCAGCAGCCAGAGTAGCAGGGATTACAGACATGTGCCACCATTCCCGGCTAATTTTTGTATATTTCGTAGAGATGGGTTTCACCATGTTGGCCAGAATGGCCTCAAACTGCTGACCTCAGGTGATCCAACCGCCTCAGCCTCCCAAAGTGTTGGGATTACAGGTGTAAGCCACCGCACACAGCATTTTTTGTTTGTTTAAGATCAAGTTCTAGATCTCTGAGTTTGTTGATTTCCTTCCTTTTTAAATTTTTTTTTTTTTTTTTTGGAGACAGGGTCTCACTCTGTCACTCTGTCACCCAGGCTGGAATGCAGTGGTGCGATCACAACTCACTGCAGCCTCAACCTCCCACCTCAGCCTCTCACCTCCACCTCAGCCCAGCAGCTGGGACTATAGGCATGCACCACCACACCTGGCTAATTTTTTGTGTGTTTTTTGGAGAGTTGACATTTTGTCATGTTGCCCAACCTGGTCCCTAACTCCTGGGCTGAAGTGATCCTCCTGCCTCAGCCTCCCAAAGTGGTGGGATTATAGGTGTGAGCCACCTCACCTGGCCTTGCTCACTTTTTTAAAAAGTAAATTTATTTAAAGAAAAATGGTGACAAAATATTAAGTCAATAATAGCACAAATGGTAAAGAAATATTCAAAAATCATAAAAGTGGTATGTGAATGGCCACAGTTTATGAGACAGTTTTTCTAAGGCTACCAGGTCTTCTTATTTAGCTAGATTACTTGCTCTTGTATTTGTGCTGCTATAATTTTTTAATTTTTTTATGTTAATCTACTTTTTTTTTTAAGACAGGGTCTCACTCTGTCACCCAGGCTGAGTGTGGCCTCAACCTCCTGGATTCAAGTGATCCTCCTGCCTCTGCCTCCTGAGTAACTGGGACTACAGATGTGTACCACCATACCCAGCTAATTTTTTATTTTTCGTAAAGACAAGGTCTCACTATGTTACCCAGGCTGGTCTCAAACTGCTGGTCTCAAGTGATACTCCTGCCTCGGCCTCCCTGCTATAATTTTTAAAAATCAATTTTATTTTAGAATAGTTGTAGATTTACAGAAAAATTATGAAGTTAGTACAGAGAGTTCTCACATATTGCACACTCACTTTCCTCTTTTTTAACATCTTATATTAGTAGGATATGTTTGTCACAATTAATGAACCAAATCTGTTACGTGATTACTAACTAAAGTCCATGCTTTAGTCAGACGTTCTTAGTTTTTCTCTAATGACCTGTTTCACTTCCAGCGTCCCATCCAGAATCCCACATTGCAGGTAGTCATCATGCCTCCTTTGGCTCATCGTGGCTAAGAGTTTCTCAGATTGTCCTGGTTTTTTTTTTTTTTTTTTTTTTTGAGACAGAGTCTTGCTTTGTCGCCCAGGCTGGAGTGCAATGGCCGGATCTCAGCGCACTGCAAGCTCCGCCTCCCGAGTTCACGCCATTCTCCTGCGTCAGCCTCTTGAGTAGCTGGGACTACAGGCGCCCGCCACCACGCCCGGCTAGTTTTTTGTATTTTTTAGTAGAGATGGGGTTTCACCGTGTTAGCCAGGATGGTCTCGATCTCCTGACCTCGTGATTCGCCCGTCTCGGCCTCCCAAAGTGCTGGGATTACAGGCTTGAGCCTCCGCGCCCGGCCTGTCCTTGTTTTTGATGACTCTGACAGTTTTGAGGAGCGCTGGTTAGGTATTTTGTGGAAGGTTCCTCAACTGGAATTTGTCTGGTATTTTTCTCACGATGACACTGGAGTTATGGGTTTTTGTGTGAGTCACCATGCCTAGCCTATTCTTGTTTCTCTATATTTAAATTTCTTTTTTTTTTTTTTTTTTTTTGAGACGGAGTCTCACTGTGTCTCCCAGGCTGGAGTGCAGTGGCGCGATCTCGGCTCACTGCAAGCTCTGCCCCCCGGGTTCACGCCATTCTCCCGCCTCAGCCTCCCGAGTAGCTGGGACTACAGGCGCCCGCTACCGCGCCCGGCTAGGTTTTTGTATTTTTAGTAGAGACGGGGTTTCACCATGTTAGCCAGGATAGTCCGATCTCCTGACCTTGTGATCCACCCGCCTCGGCCTCCCAAAGTGCTGGGATTACAGGCTTGAGCCACCGCGCCCGGCCAAATTTCAACATTAAGTTTGTCTTCCAACTTCATCACATTTACTTTGTGATGATCAAAACGAATTCTAGATATGTAAATTCAGGTGCTTTTATTAAAAAGAAAAGTGGTCTGACTGATTTTTATTTGCCCTCAAAGAATTTTTTGGTTGATAATTTTATATGTCAGTTACATGGAATATAACCTAAGTTCGCCTTTCTTCAAATCAGTGTCCTGTTGGCATCTACCAGCTGATGGAATGCACACTTGGGGATTAGCATTTGTACCATGGCACACAAGACAGTGTTTGTACATGCTTTGATGTGGGAAAAGGGCAAAAAGATCTAGAATAATGCTGCTCTACAAATGTTGACTGGATGGATGGATGAAGCATAGAATGGAATTGAGGCAAAAGCAAAGTAAGAAAATGAGAAGGAAGATGAGTGGACTACTCCTCTGGAGTTGACTCATGCTACATCTTGGTTCCAAAACGTCAAAAACTCAAGAACCTAGAAATGGTGACAGCAAGGAAAAATACCAGGACCCTCTTCCTTACAAAGTTGCTCAGTGAAGTCTTTAGGATGTCTGATATGGCATGGTCATAGGAAATAACGACAAGATTTTGTTTTTGTTGGGTAGGAACTTTTCATTTCTGATTAGGGTTGAACTGAGTTGAAAAGCTTCCACCATAATGTGAATTTCAGGTATGTTAGCTCTAGTTCTAATCCCTTCTGTAATGTTGCCTAGTATTTAGTTTCTTTGTGTGCCTATCACAACGGTGCTTACAACAAGGGTTCTGTTAGTTCAGCTGTCACACTGAATTTGTGCATAGATCAATTTACAACAGAATCAAGGGAGATAATGAGCACCAAAGGATTAGGCTCAGAGCAGTGCATGATTTGATGAAATGTGGAGTTCAGAAAACAGACACATCTTTAAACAAATTCAGATGTGAAAACAATGCATCTGTCTACAATATTTATTATGTAATAACATAGATTAGGCATAGAATGTCTCCTATTTGTGGACAAAAATATATCTCATTGCTTTTCAAGTTAGCCTGCTAGAAGAAATGATATAGTACCTTTTTCTACCTTGAGGAGGTATGGTGAGGATTCACAAACTCATATGGACAGAGTTATGGAAATACTTGGGTAAGAGGTAATATATAGCCACCAAGTTGTGCTTAATGAAGGGAGTAGCTATTTGAATTTCCCTGAAGACAGTAAACCCTAGGATACCAGGAACCACATTTTCCTCTTTTTTTTTTTTTTTGAGACAGGGTCTCTGTCTGTTGCCCAGGCTGGAATGCAGTGGCGCAATCATGGCTCACTACATCCTTGACCTCTGGGGCTTAAGCAATTCTCCCACCTCAGCCTCCAGAGTAGCAGGGACTACAGGTGCATGCCACCTTGCCCAGCTAATCCAAATCTTGCTACCTGCTAGAACTCCTGTGGCCACCCAGATCTCGCCTGTAGTATGCATTTGATGAAAATGTGATGAATGAGTGAAATCAAAGCCAGCAAACAGAATGAAACATTTATTTATACACAAATTATGAATGGCCTTTATTAACCCCAATCAAGTTTAGTTAAATCGTTGCTAATGTTACGAGTACTTTTATTTATTTATTTATTTATTTATTTGAGATGAAGTTTTGCTCTTGTTGCCCAGGTTGGAGTGCAGTGGCACCATCTTGGCTCACTGCAACCTCTGCCTCCCAGGTTCAAGTGATTCTCCTGCCTCAGCCTCCTGAGTAGCTGGGATTACAAGCATCCACCACCAGCCCAGCTTATTTTTTGTATTTTTAGTAGAGAAGGGGTTTCACCATGTTGACCAGTCTGGTCTCGAACTCCTGACCTCAGGTTATCTACTTGCCTCAGACTCCCAAAGTGCTGGGATTACAGGGTGAGCCACTGTGCCCAGCCTACTTTTCTATTATTTATCAATAATCATGTTTTAAACTGTACCATGATAACAATACAACTTTGTAGGTCAACACTGACAACTTCACAGTGTTTAGGAGACTGTGTAAGCCCTTTAATGTTGCAAGTTAGCTTTTCTGTTGCTAATTTAGCTATAGTGTATTGACAGGTCACTCCTGGTACTCAAGGGACCTTTGTACAATTAGAAAGAGGCCTTCCCCACCAACAACACATGCACCCTTCAGGTGCACCCAGGCTGGAGTTCTGCCTCATGCAGTGAGAAGCTTGTACAGCTGTGCGCTGCGTCCTTGTTTAGTGGCTACCTTTTCATGTCAGATACCATGCTGGGCAAATTACACACATTATCCACTCTGTCAGTTCCCCTAATAAGCCTGAAAGGCAAACAATATCCACATTTTACAGATAAGGAAACTGAGATCCAGAGAGGTTAGGAACTAACTTGTCCAGATTGCACAGTTAAGTAAATAAATGGCCGAGTCAGGATTCACACCCAGTGTTAGAACAGTCTGAATGCTCTGCTTTGGTTAGAGGGGAGGGAGGGAGATCAAACACTAAAAAATGTACTTCCTTCAGCAGCTCAAGGGTAAGAATAAGGTGAGGGTTATGTAATCTGGAGCCAGAAAGGAAGTTTTAATGGTAATTGTAGACTTTATTGTGTTCTCTGAGAGATGGTTCAAAACAACTATTTGTTTTCCAATCTTTTCATTTATTTCCTCTATCTTTCTTCTTCTTCTCCTTCTCATTCTTCTTCTCATTATTCTTCTTCTTCCTCCTCCTCATCCTCCCCCTCCTTTTCCTCCTCCTCTTCTCCCACCTCTTCTTCTCCCTCCTCTCCTTCTTCCTCCTCTCTGTCTTCTCCATCTTCTTTGTCTTTGTCTTGCTGTGTTGCCCAGGCTGGAGTGCACTGGCATGATCTTGGCTCACTGCAACCTCTGCCTCTGAGGTTTAGGCAATTCTCCGGCCTTAGCCTTCCAAGTAGCTGAGATTACAGGTGCTGGCCACCATGGCCAGCTAATTTTTTTTTTTTTTTTTAAAGAGATGGGGTTTCACCATGTTGGCCAGGCTGGTCTCGAATTTCTGGGTTCAAGTGATCCACCTGCCTTGGCCTCCCACAGTGCTGGGATTACAAGTGTGAGCCACCACACCCAGACACTGTGCATCTAATTTCACCCTTGTTTGGGCCGCTATGGGAGGTATAACAATAGTGATGCTAAGATTGACAAGATTAGTGGGTGCTAGTCTCTGTACTAGTTCTGAGTATTATCTCATATAATCCTCATGTCAGTTCCCTGGTTCAGTAATAACACTATTCCCACTTTATAGGTGATGAAACTGAGGCAGAGAGAGGCTTAATAAGGCTAGTAAGTGCAGGAACCGGAGTTAAAATCCACTACACTGGCCGGTGCCATGACTCACGCCTGTAATCCCAGCACTTTGGGAGGCCGAGACAGGTGGATCACCTGAGGTCGGGAGTTCGAGACCAGCCTGACTAACATGGAGAAACCCCATCTCTACTAAAAATACAAAATTAGCCAGGCTGGTGGTACATGCCTGTAATCCTAGCTACTTGGGAGGCTATGGCAGGAGAATCGCTTGTGCCCGGGAGGCGGAGGTTGCAGTGAGCCGAGATCGCACCATTGCACTCCAGCCTGGGCAACAAGAATGAAACATCGTCTCTCTCTCTCTCTCTCTCTCTCTATATATATATATATATATAGACACACATATAAATCCACTATGCTATAGGTGTCCTTTTCAAGCTCATAAAGTGTCTGTCCTTTTAGAGCAGATTTGTCTCTTCTATCACATAGGAAAAAGAACTGAGCTATTCCTTGGGAGCTACTGCCTCTGAAATACAGCAACTTAAAAATTTAGAGTGTAATTAATCAATATGAATTGCAAAGTAAATGTGGCCCTGCCCTTCTAGCATTTTCTCTATTTTGGGTGTGAATGGTCATTTTAAAAGTATTATATGTCGTTTGGGCTACCACAAAAAAAAATATTAAAAGACAATGACATTCTTTTGTAAAGTTTCCCAACTTGGCTGACTATTTTCAGGTTGTGTTTTATAAAAGTATATGTTGTGGACACTTGCCTACTTCCAGTGTACCAGTACAATTGGGAAAGTTACATAAGAACTGGCCTCATGCCTGTAATCCCAACACTTTGGGAGGCCGAGGAGGGCGGATCATCTGAGGTCAGGAGTTCAAGACCAGCCTGGCCAACATGGAGAAACCCCATCTCTACTAAAAATACAAAATTAGCTGGGCATGGTGGCTCATGCCTGTAGTCCCAGCTACTCAGGAGGCTGAGGCAGGAGAATCGCTTGGACCTGGGAGGCAGAGATTGCGGTGAGCCAAGATCACACTATTGCACTCCAGCCTGGGCAACAAGAGCAAAACTCCATCTCAAAAAAAAAAAAAAGAATGAAAATGGACCGACCTGGGCAACATAGAGAGACCCTGTCTCTAAAAAAATTTAACACTTAGCCTGGCATGGTGGCACATGTCTGTAGTCCCAGCTACTTAGGAGGCTAAGGTGGCAGGATCACTTGGGCCTGGGAGGTTGAGGCTGCAGTAAGCTATGGTCATGCCATTGCACTCCAGCCTGGATGACAGAGTGAGACCCTGTCTCAACAACAATAAAAGAATGAAAGTGAATGGATATTGTGATCATGGGTATGAATATTCTAGCTATGGCAAAAATCGACAGATCACTTGGACACTTAGGACACCATTTGTGGAGAAATCAATTTTCTCAAACTTTCGCAAAGCTTTTTGTTGGGAGAGAAAACTTAGACTGATAACATAATATGTTTTTCAAAATGTAAAATTGTGTGGCTGTGTTTTGGGTGTGCCAGCACATTTTTTTCCACACAATTTTTGCTGTAGGAGAATGATGCCTTTAGAATGTACTCACTATTGGCACAGGTGGATGAAAATGGTTTGTCTCATTTAACTGACAGTACTAATCACTGTAATAACTATTTTACCAGAAAATATAATTTGGCAGACATCCGTGATTAGGACATTAACACATTTCCTGTTTTTTTCCCTAAGGCAATTATCACCAGCCCATCCTTTGTGTGATATCTAAATGCATTGTCTTCTCAGGATGAATTTCTTTTTGGACCTGAAAAATCACCTTGATTAAGTCGCCCTACTTGCAATTAATTTGAAGGCTTCATTCATGATGAGGCAGAAGGGGGAGGTGAAAAATAGCCCTCTCCTCAATTCTAATTGAGCCCTAAGTCTCATAAGGTTTTTCTTGAGTTCTGCTTCTCTACTTCCAGCTGTAATCCCTCTCTGCAGGAGGATTCACACCTAGTCCCCGAGGCAGGGTGGAGATGCAGATATTCACACACACACACACACACACACACACCGCTACCCTCCTCATTTCCCTCCTCACAGGAACCTCTCTGTAAAAACTGCCCCTTTCTCAAAACAGAAGACATATTTGTTAATAAGATAGAGAGCTCAGCTCCAGGCTGTTACATATGTTTCCAGCTAAGATTTATATGTTCAATAGCCTCCTGGATTTGCCACCAGGATGTACAATCTACAACCATCTCCAAGATGCCATGCTCCAGCCTGAGCAATTCATGTCTCTCTCACTGGCCCAAATCCATCTATCCCTCTCCCCTTCCCCAGAACACATATTTTTAGAGGCAGGGTCTCTCTTCCTTGCCCAGGCTGAGTGCAGTGGCACGATCACAGCTCACTGCAGCTTTGAACTCCTGGGCCCAAGTGATCCCCTCCATCAGCCTTCTAAGTAACTAGTACTACAGTTGCACACCACCATGCCCAGTTAATTAAAAAATTTTTTTGTAGCGATCAGGTCTTGCTATATTGCCTAGGCTGGTCTTGAACTCCTAGCCTCAAGTGATCCTCCTGCCTTAGCCTCCCAAAGTTCTGGGATTACAGGCATGCTGTGCCTGGTCTATCCTATATTTTCTATCTCCAGCATCAGAGCTATGAACCAGTGTTTCTCTAGACCCTCCCTCTCTCTCTCTTCAGCCCCTGAACTGTCATTATATCCAGTCATTTTTACTTCTCATTTCTGAGTCCTATTTGCCCTGTGTCACTGGACACATTGACTTCTGTGTTGCCTGCCTCTAATTCATTCTACAGAGGGAGGTTTTTTTGGTTTTTTTTTTTTCTGTTTTTTTTTTTTTTTTTTTGAGATGAAGTCTCACTCTTGTCCCCCACGCTGGAGTGCAATAGTGCTATCTCGGCTCACTGCAACCTCTGCCTCCTGGGTTCAAGTGATTCTCCTGCCTCAGCCTCCCAAGTAGCTGGGATTACAGGTGCATTCAACCACGCCCGGCTAATTTTTGTAATTTTAGTAGAGACGGGGTTTCACCATATTGGCCAGGCTGGTCTGGAACTCCTGACATCAGGTGATCCACCCACCTCGGCCTCCCAAAATGCTGGGATTACAGGCGTGAGCCACTGCACCCAGCTGGGAGGTTTTTAAAATCCAGATTGGATTGATTCATTTCTCTGCTCACAATTCTTTTTTTTAGTTATCTTTATTTTTATATTTTTAAAATGATCAGTTTTTGGAGGTATAATTGACATACAGTAAACTGTACACATTTATAGTGTACATTGTAGTAAACTCTGGTATATCTGTACACCATAGAAGCATCAGCACAATCAAGATTGTGCCCCTTTGAAATCTCCCTCCTGTCTACCCAATCCCAGTCTCCAGAGAGCCATGGTTCTACTTTCTATCACTGTAGATAAGTTGGTATTTTCTAGAGTTTATATAAATGGAATCTTATGCTATGTAATCTTTTTGTCTTCTTTTACTCAGCATAATTATTTTGAAAATCATCCATGTTGTTGCACTTATCAATTGTTCATTTCTTTTTTTATTACTGGGTCATATTCCCTGGTGTGAACGTTCCACAGATTTTTTGGCCCATTCACCTGTTGATAGACATTTGGATTGTTTCCGGGTTTGGGCACTCACAAATAAAGATGCTATGAACATTTGTGTATAAGTGTATGGACATGTGGTTTCTTTTCTCTTGGGAAAATACCTATAAGTTAAATGGCTGAGCAATATGGTGCGTGTATATTTATTTAACTTTTTTAAAAAGTCCTACTAGAAATTCTTGTTCTTCGTGCTTCAAGGATAAAATCTAAACTCTTCAGCACCACCTGCAGGGCCCTCCCTGACCTGGCTTCTGCGCTAGCCTCCAGCCACACTATCCTTTCCTGAGTCCTCCAGTCTTCCCCGTGTGTTCTCTTGGAACTCGTAGAAACTTCCTCAGCACACTCAACTCATGTGTGACCTCTTGCCACTCAGTACACAGGGGTCACACAGCGTTTATCGCATGGGATTCTTTTTGTTAGATTACTGCTTCTGATGGCTTCACCTGTGGTACTAGAGCCTGTAGTTTTCATCTTTGCACGTAAACTGCTTTTGTACATCCCGTGTTTTCATTTGGAAAGTTTTCTTTTTTATGTTATAAATAATCTTTAAAGCATCTTCGGAGGTGTTGGTGAAGGTGGTAGATTGAAGATATGGATCTCATTTTGTGCTTTCCTGGAAACCACTAATATGACAGTAAAGAGATTTAAAAAATAGTTAAAACCCACAGAAATGGGAAGAACAGGAAAAAAAAAAGACAATAATAGAACAATACTGGAGTTTAGGAAGCAGACAGACATGCGATAACTCTTTTAACATGCCAAGGAAAGCTTAATTTGATTAGCAGTAGAGAAAACTGAGAACCACCCTGGATACCACAGGCTGCTTAAAATGCTCCGGAGCTGGTGGCTTGGTATCTCAGTAAGTCCTTCATCTTCATGAAGATTAAATTGATAGGCTGTTTGATATGAATACATGTGTTCAAAAGAGAGAAAAATGGCAGTGAGTTGAATAAATGATAATACCCGAACTCCTAGGAAATGAAAAAGCATGACAATTATTAACTCGGGGAAAAATAAAAAATTGTAATAACTTAATATATGGCTCAGTTCTTCACAGAAGACACAGTCATTATACAGACATATAATTGGATATTGGTATGATCCAAATTACAACATTACTATTTTAAATAATTAATATACAGTCAGGAACTGAAAGGAAATGTGGGCCGGGCGCGGTGGCTCACGCCTGTAATCCCAACACTTTGGGAGGCCGAGACCGGCGGATCACGAGCTCGGGAGATCAAGACCATCCTGGCTAACATGGTGAAACCCCGTCTCTACTAAAAATACAAATAAATTAGCTGGGCGTGGTGGCGGCGCCTGTAGTCCCAGCTACTCGGGAGGCTGAGGGAGGCTGAGGCAGGAGAATGGCGTGAACCCGGGAGGCGGAGCTTGCAGTGAGCCCAGATCGCGCCACTGCACTCCAGCCTGGGTGACAGAGTGAGACTCTGTTGTGACTAAGCGAATTATAGAGAAACGCCACACTTTGAGACAAATAAAAGAGTCCTTTTATTTGCCGGCGTCCGAGAGGCAGCTAACGCTCAAAATTCTCTGGGCGCCGAGGAAGGGACTAGTTTTGTTTTTATACCGTGGTCTAAATAGGGGAGGGAGGGTTTTAGCTGAAGCAATTTTTACAGAAGCAGAACTGGCAAAAAGTTAAAAAATCAATTGGTTACAAATGCAGTTACAAAAAAACTAAACAGTTCCAGGTGCAGGGGCTTAAACTATCACAGAGATAAATGCAGAGGTTTGGGTGCCATCCACCGAGCGCGTCCCCAGGAGCTGCTGGTGCAGCTTGCCTCAATATCTTATCAGTAGGTGCATTCCTGGACGTGCTTTGAGTCAGTTTTACACTAGGTGTGCCTTAAGGGAGGGAGGTGAAAAGGAGCTGCAAGTGAAGAAACTAAAAATGGAGTCTGGGCCGGGCGCGGTGGCTCAAGCCTGTAATCCCAGCACTTTGGGAGGCCGAGACGGGCGGATCACGAGGTCAGGAGATCGAGACCATCCTGGCTAACTCGGTGAAACCCCGTCTCTACTAAAAAAATACAAAAAACTAGCCGGGCGAGGTGGCGGGCGCCTGTAGTCCCAGCTACTCGGGAGGCTGAGGCCGGAGAATGGCGAGAACCCGGGAGGCGGAGCTTGCAGTGAGCTGAGATCCGGCCACAGCACTCCAGCCTGGGCGACAGAGCAAGACTCCGTCTCAAAAAAAAAAAGCTTTCTGATTTCTAAATCCTTCTGCAGTTGGAGTTTTCTCAGTCCCTGTAACTTTTTATACATGAGAAAGTGGGTCAAGATCTCTCTGGCACCACAANAAAAAAAAAAAAAAAAGAAAAAGGAAATGTGAATGTGTAACAGGAGAGAGTGGCTGGTGGTGGAGGAGAATAGGAAAAGAGCTAAGTTTTTATCTTCCAGAGTAAAAGTTAATTGAGCAGGGCGTGGTGGCTTACACCTATAATCCCAGCACTTTGGGAGGTCAAGGCAGGTGGATCACTTGAGCCCAGGAGTTTGAGATCAGCCTGGGCAACTCGAACCGCATGAGACCACATCGCTATTTAAAAAAAAAAAAAAAAAAAAAAAGTTAATTGAAAGGCCCAAACTGAAAAATCCTGAAGCACAATTCATTTAGCAACATAGAAAAAAATATTCCTCCAAAACAGCTAAAACAATTAGCTTCTATAAGCGAATTGTTGCTTCTATAAGCAACTATTTCTTTTTTAGAAGGGGAAATGGGAGAGGAGACCTGAGTATTACTTGTCTTTAGCTTACACTAGATAAGCAGATAACTCTAAACTGCATGTACATATGACAGGTGGATGGTAACTTAGTGGGAAAAAAGAAAAGAAGAAAAACAATCTTTGGGGAAAAAAGAAGAGGAAAAAGATCCCCTAGAGACCCACTTTCACTTTTGACTCATTTTCTTCCAGTTTCCTCCCTGCTCATTTGTGATTTGTTTTCCCTCTTTTGCCCTCCCTCCCCTGCCTGCCTTTCTTTCAACATTGCTGTAATCATACTTTATATGAAATTGATAGCTAACTTGTTGAGCACTTAATTGCACAGTAGACTTTGGGTTAATAAGTACTTTATATGCATTACTTTATTTGACCAACCCAATCATGAGTGATTTCTCAACTTATTGTATCATAATTATTTTCTTATTTTAGCATCTGGTCTTCATAATCATCTTTTTCATGGTATAATAATATCCCATGGTATGGAATATTTATCCATTCTCTAACTTGTTAGACTTTTAAGTTGTTTTCTAGCTTTTGCTGCTATAAAGAACACTGTGGGGTGGGTGTGGTGGCTCATGCCTATAAATCCTAGGACTTTGGGAGGCTGCAGCAGGAGAATCACTTGAGCCCAGGAGTTCAAGACCAGCCTGGGCAACATAGCGAGATCCTGTCTCTTTAAACAGAAAAGTAAAACAAAAATAAAAACATGGAAGAATATTGGGATTTTATATACATACACATATATATTCTCTCCCAAAGCATCTACATAGGTTTATGCTTTTAGAATATATTTTCAAGAAGTAAAACAACGACAACAAAAATTTCCAGAAGTAAAACTACTGGGTCAAAGAGTATCAACATTTTGCCAATCTTAAACATATTGCCTATATTTAACTATCCAGCGCACTTTTGCATCCTTTAAACTATCATGCCTCATGCAACTCTGAGATCAATATGAGGGAGAGAAGAGAGATTCACCGCTGTTTTAGAGACAAGATCACTGGCAGCTAAGTTTCCAAGCTCATACAGTTGGAACAACGGCCAGAAGTCAAATGCATGTTTCCCTACTTTCTGTTGATTTCTTTTCCCACTGTGCCCCCCAAATGACATGAAACTCAGGCTGAACTGTCTCTGCTACTTCCCTTCTCAGACATCTTAGCCTTTTCCTATTAGGGCTTCTCTACCACAGTCCCTTTTCCATTTGCTGGGGGCTTTTCTGTGTTAGAAGGAAAGTAAGAGCTCTCTAGCGGCCCAAGGACCTCACATCATGAAACCTTCTAAGTTTGGGAATCTTCTATTGCCCTCCCCTCTGCAAAAAATGGAAAAAAAATTTCAAAAAAAAAAAAAAAAAAAAAGGAAACCTTCTAAGTCTCAAGACGAGAAAGTGTGAGACAAGGAAAAGAACAGAGAAACAACGTGGAGTAAGCTCGATTAGAATCTGGGACAGGAGCCGTGAAAAGATGCACAAGGAGCAAACAGGAGAAAACTGTGGTTTTGGAGGACTTCAGAGCTTAAGATGAAATGTTTGAGCTGAAGACAATAAAGGGATTTGACTCGGAGAGTGTTAGGGTCATGGTATGGCCTTTCTGTACTCAGATATACTTGGAACTGTCTTGAACTGTTAAATCTACTTTGTGATGTCAATTCACTTTTCAAGATAAAACTAAACAATAATTTGTGTTTTCTCTTTTCTCTTTATTTTTCAAATGAATAACCAAAAGTAACTTCAAATGAGCATTTTTCAACCGCTGAAGAAAGTGGGTCCTGCTTTGCCCAACCAAAGCCACGTACATTGGGAAGAGAATCTACTGTTGATGGCAATGTACAAAGGGAAAGCCATCCTCCTTTACAAAAGCTCAAGATTTCAGCAGAGCCTACAGCGAATGGTGTTAAACCCCTCCAAGAACAGTCCCTGGCCAAGGACGTAGTCCCTGGAAGGGATACTGCAGACGAATCAGGGTCCACAGAAAAGACTCAGCCTGGAGAGGGACTGAAGGAATCTGGGCCACCTCAGCCAGGTGGCAAAG
The DNA here is from genome assembly GCF_003255815.1 of Theropithecus gelada. NCBI lineage: Eukaryota > Metazoa > Chordata > Mammalia > Primates > Cercopithecidae > Theropithecus > Theropithecus gelada. Next base: position 100,455,978 of record NC_037676.1, read on the forward strand.
AGGATGCCTCAGCAGCAGAAGGAAAGAAGAAAGATGCAGGAGCAGGGACAGAAGCTGAGCCTCTAAAAGGAAATGTGGAAGCTGAGCCTTTAGGACCAGAAGCCAAGGGTCAGCCTTTGGGGACAGCAGGAGAGAAGGACTCCCTCAGAGCAGTGGAGGCCACTGAGAATCCACAAACTGCTGCAGAGATGAAGCCTCTAGGAGCAACTGAGAATGTTCTGCCTCTGCAAATAGCTGGAGAGCTACAACCTCAGGGCACAATGGGAAAGGATGAGCAGGCCCCGCTTCTAGAAACAATTTCCAAAGAGAACGAATCTCCAGAAATATTGGAAGGAAGTCAGTTTGTGGAAACAGCTGAAGAGCAGCAACTTCAGGCAACACTGGGAAAAGAGGAGCAGCCCCAGCTTCTAGAAACAATTCCCAAAGAGAATGTAACACCAGAAGTATTGGACAGAAGTCAGCTTGTGGAAAAGCCTGTTATGAATGATCCACTCCATGAAACTCCTGAAGGTCCAGGAAACATGGAGCAGATTCAATCTGAAGGAATAATTGGAAGCATGGAACATCCAGCACGAAATGTAGAGACAGGAGCCTATGTGGAAATGGTCAGGAACATCCATACTAATGAAGAGGACCAACACATTGAAGGTAAAAGTTATGCTAGCAAACCTTCTGGATGTTTAGATGGGTTCCATAGGAGACCAGCTCTGGGGGGTGGGGTGGGGTGACTGACACACAGTCCCTGAAGTCACTTTCAGGTGGTTGAAGTTCGTTTGACCAAACCAAAAAGGCTTCTATGCCTGGGAAAGAGGCATTCTATTAATGCTCAGTTTATCAGCAAAACTTTTCCGAAACATCATCTCTGTCCAAAATTTTAACCTAGTGTTTAAATAGTATCTAACTTTGAAGGCAACATGCGAAACTTTCTGAATTTTTCCAAGTTGATGCTTCATCAGGCCCCATGTATGAAATCAGGGTCCAAAGTAAAGGTGAATAGATGATTACTGGAGGAATTCACTTTCCAATGAAATGATATATACATAATGGATCTTAGAATGTTATTTTCATCTTTGTGAAGCTTATCTTAGAAAATGACTGTCAGGACAGGGTGCAGTGGCTCACATCTGTAATCCCAGCACTTCAGGAGGCAGAGGGGGGAGGATAGCTTGAGCCCAGCAGTTCATGACCTGCCTGGACAACATAGTGAGACCTCTTTCTCCAAAAAAAAAAAAAAAAAAAAAAAAAGAAAATGACTGTCAGTCTGCTCTTGTTCTTCTGTAGTTTTAAAATCTGTATTAGAAGACCAGAGAAAATGTACTATGTCTTTTTTTTTTTTTTTTTTTTTTTTTTTTT